>NW_027098101.1:0-40000 GCF_019320115.1 Miscanthus floridulus
ACCAGGTCAGAGATGAACTCACCCATCCAGTTTCAGTTCATCAATGAACAACAACTCAATTGAAACTATGCAATTCTGAGTTTCAATTCATCAATGACCGCATGCCGAATGCAGGTGGAGCAAAAAGGAAACATTGGAATAACTCTAGTCTCACACTGGTTTGTGCCCTTCTCCCGTTCCAAATCAAACGATGATGCAGCGAGGCGTGCCATCGACTTCATGCTTGGATGGTAAATAACCAAATATAATTGTTTGTGCTCCTTACAGAATTTCATTATTGACCAAGTCTAGTCTAGAAGAAAATAAAGAACTCACTGATGCCCGTGCTAATAATGTCATTCTAGGTTCATGGACCCCTTTACTAGAGGAGAGTACCCGCTAAGCATGAGAGCATTGGTTGGAAACCGCTTGCCACAGTTCACAAAGGAACAGTCTGAGTTGGTCAAGGGCGCATTCGACTTCATTGGGCTAAACTACTACACTACAAACTACGCTGACAACCTTCCTCAATCAAACGGCCTCAACGTTAGCTATAGCACTGATGCCCGTGCTAATCTTACCGGTAAGTTATCCTAAAGTCAACGATCAATCCACTTCTGTTCATTTATCAGTTTGGTAATAATGAAGAGTATCGCATCTACTTCTTCTGAAATGCATATATATATGAGGCAAAACTCTGAAAAAGAAAAGAAAACTCTTGCTTAATATGACACTGTAGCATTCCTGACATAATGCAACTATATAACATGAACTGTGCAATCTCTAGGCGCCATCACATTAAGTCATTTTACTTGACACATTCCTCATTAGGATTTACAATTTGGTGTGAATGTGCATGCATTTCTACTGCAATTTCTGTTGATATATTATATATACTAACTAACTAATCACGCGTCTGATGATTTGTTAGGTTTTCGAAATGGTGTCCCTATTGGTCCACAGGTAACAACAGGTCTCACTAGTAACTTGGATTGTCTCCCATTTTGTTGTGGCTAAATGAACCAACGATTCATTTCCACGAATGGCACGTGTAGGCTGCTTCATCTTGGCTGTTCATATACCCTCGAGGCTTCCGTGAATTGCTGCTTTATGTTAAGGAAAACTATGGCAATCCTACCGTCTATATCACTGAAAATGGTAACTTCAGTGTTCCTGAAAGAGAGAGCTAGCTAGAACGAAAGAAAGCATCTGAAAATCTGTTATCTGAAACTTTTAGGCGTCGACGAAGCCAACAACAAGAACCTCTCACTCGTGGAAGCTCTGAAGGACGACACCAGGATAGAGTTTTACCACACCCACCTTCTTGCCCTGCAAAGTGCCATAAGGTGGGAATGAACCACCAAAGCTGCAAATGCGCGTGTTGAATTACAGTAACTGCATCTGACTCGCAATGCAACTCATTGCAGGGACGGCGCCAACGTGAAGGGCTACTTCGCATGGTCGCTCCTTGACAACTTCGAGTGGGTGAACGGCTACACTGTCCGGTTCGGGATAAACTTCGTGGACTACAACGACGGGCTGAAGCGGTACCCCAAGAGCTCTGCCCACTGGTTCACGGACTTCCTCAAGAAATAAGCCTGTGCAGTGGACGACGATGCTGCTGTGCCGTGTGGGGTAGCAAGATTGTTGCTAGCAATAAATAAACCGGAAACAAATAATAAGAAGCACGATCATCACATTGTTGTTGGTGTCATGCCCGCGACGTGTGATGATTTTCGAATTGTCTTGTGAGTTGTGAGATTGAGATACATGCATCGAGCTTTTCAAACTTTGTGGTGTGGAGGTCCAGTCTCCAGTCAAGTCCACGGGAAGGACTGCATGCAACCGGGGCCAACATGCCAAATGGACCGCCTGGCCCGGCACAGCCTGGGCCCGACCAAGGCACAGCCCGACAAGGGTCGGGCCGACACGGCACGGATGATTCATCGGGCCGTGACGTGCCCGCCCACGGACAGCATCTGCGGCCTAGGCATGGCCCTATAAGACTCGGGCTATGTCGGGCCGGCCCGTCAACCCGCAGAGACCATCGTGCCTAGGAGGCCCAAGCCTGCTCAGCCGTCGCCGGTTGTCGCGGATGCGCGCTGCTCTGCCGCCGCACGCTGGCCACCGCGGACGCGCGCTGCCGCGGTCGCCTGAGGAGAGGGATCGTGGAGGAGAGGAAAGTGGCGGTTGTAGAGAACGGGAGAGGATAAGATAGCTGGGGTTTGATTATTTGATAGAAATTATATATGATGGAAAGTACGGCATATCTTTGGATCGGACCGGGTCGGCACGTCATGCCAAGAGAGCGGTCCAGGCATGGTCCTAGAGTCGGGCCGAGCTGGCACTTGCCCGATGGTAGTCGTGCCGTGCCATGCCTTGGCCAGGCCAAAACATTGGGCCGTGGGCCGTGCTGATGGGCCGCGGGACTTATGGCCGGGGGTTCTGACCAAGACAGTCCATGGAACTCGCAGCCCTTTAATAAATTCGGGTGTCACCCGAAAACTACGACTGTAAATATTACATTCGGCACTTCTCAAAAAAAATATTATACATTCGGCCTAGCACATATAAAATTTCCACGATTATTGCGATGGCCTTTGCGCTTAGTTACTCTTTTTCCTCCCTCGTTGGTGCTCACACTCACTATTCCAGCATTTACATGTACACGGAGCATGCTGTTTCACTGTCACTTTTCGCTTTCGGAAACATCTCCGTGGTCCTTTTTGTCAGCTTCTGTCCACTTGGGAACTCCACCGGATGGTGGAAAACCAGCCCCCCGCGTCGCCCCGCACAGGCGATTCGGGCGGCAGCCAACCCTAGCTGCCGCCGCCAGCCGTCCGCCCGCTTCCCTTCCCCTCGCCGCTGCCAGAGGGGGTCCACCGGGATGCCCGCGCGGCTCCCTAGGATGGTGGTGGCGAGGGCTTCCTCTCCCAGGCGTGCTGCAAGCCCTCCGTGCAGGGATAGCTCTCGACAGTCGGAGTGATGCCGTGACGATGATAAGCCGGCAAGGAGAAAATCGGAATTTTGTCCTCATGGAGAGTGGGCTTCGCCCAAATGCCATCAATTTTGTGGGCTTCGCTGAAATGCCCTTATAAAACGAGCCCAACACGCTATTTTGCCATTTCGTGTTTTTTTCCAACTTTGTAAATTTCTGACCCATCTTTTTTTACCAGGCGTGACCGTTTTACCCCTATCCGCGACTAGGGAAAGCGAGCAGATGCAATCGAGCAGAGAGAGAAGTGCGGGCGGTGGTGCTGCTCGCCGTCGGGCACAGAGAGAGATGGTGGGAGACAGAGAGGGGCTTGAGCGGTGGAGCTGCTCACCGCTGAGCAGGGTACCCGGGCGAGCGGCCGGTCACTGGACCTGGGCGCTTGGGCGAGTGCCCACCTGGACCGAGCGCTGCTCTGGCGTTGGGAGCACGCGGCTCCTGTTGCTCGGCCTCCCACGACGAACAAGCAAGAAGAAACGAAGAACAACAGGTGATGTCTGCCTACTGCACGTGAGTGATCGGGGCTGCTAGCCAAGGACGAGCGGCGCACTACGCTGGCCCTGTTGTCCGACCCTATGTGCAAGCAGAAGAACAGGAGACCGATGCCTTCAAGAACAGAAAAAGGGCGACAACAAAATCGATGAAATCCGACTGAAAACTCCATGATTCGCTCCTAAATTTTGCGAGAAATTCAACTACCTACGAACTCATCCCCAACAAATCATCTCTTGGGATTAACCCAAACTCCAGAAAATCTAGAACAGGAAACCGGCGCCCACAAAATCGACGAAAAACTGGACCAAATCAAAACAAATCGCGACCAAACTTTTCACAGGACATCACAAGGGAGTTGGTGAGCATACTCTAAGAGATCATCGCCCAATTTCAACCCAAACTCCGGGAAAATTAGATCACGGCCAAGAACACGAAAAACTCCCCAAAAACAAAATTCATTCAATTTCTTCGTGCTCGACTCGATTCAATCAAATTCACTTAAGGGGTAGCATCGACTCAAGTCATAGCATGAATCTGAGCAAAAAAGAACGAACTAAATCAGTCTAAAAATGAAGAATCGAAGCAAGAACGGGGGAGGGAAAACTGAGAAAAAAAGTTGCTAAAATAAAATCACAGACACAATCCCTAGTGTGACAGAACCGCCCAATTTATACAAGATCAAATACGGCTGTCTCTGCTTAACACGTTGACACGCGCATACTCTCACTTATATAAACCCGGTAGTCCGCCGAGCATCACGTAGGACCTCGGTAAATCAACATCACAACCAAGATCGCGTGATTAAGCAAATACACATCACATACGCAGAGTTACAGCAGAAATAATATTACAAATAGGTTCATAAATAATAATACAAGTTTGGATTTCAAAACTGATTAGTGAAAACAACATAACTTTCAAATGATTACATTAATATAAGTTCCAAATACGTTGCTAGCATAAGTGACATCCTCAGATAAAAGCATATAGATGAGAATAAATATAGAGTCACCGAGCCCACCGGCGGTTAGCCACCATCTTCAGCAGGCCAAGAACTTCACCTGCAACATGGTGGGATAAACCCTGAGTACTCGAATGTACTCAGCTAGACTTACCCGTCATAAACCAGAAATAAAATTGACTCCAAGGAGTATGCAAGGCTTTATAAGTGGAGGTAGCTTGACAATATTTTGCATAAAAAGCGATTAACTCAATTATACAATTATAATTCTGTCATCAAGTTAATTATAACTATCCATCTCTAGATTAGCAACTATTCTGTGCCAAACATGTGGTATATTATTTTAAAAGCATACACTAGTAACCATAGCAGGTGTTGTAATTCCATATTCATTCGAACCATCATGTTCCATAACATAGTTACTATGATGTTGGAGCTAGCCAAGTTTCTCACTATCCGAGAGAGACAGCGATTTGAATCGATTTCAACAAGCTAGAAATTTATTCCTAACACAAACCCAAGCAGACCAGATCAACGGTCACCTTAGGTCACCTTTGGTACAACTCAGGTACACATTTCGCGGGTTCGTACCACGCAGCACAATCTGGGACACCAAATACCAGGACGTTCAGGCCTAGCCTGCCCTTGGGCTCAGTCTGATCGCCCCCCGCAAGGAGCACACAACAGAACAGGGCCCGACCTGAGTTGAGCTACTCGGCTTCGCGGTCGAAACGAGTTATCCAGCCAGGTAAGTGATAGGCATGCGTTCAATCTTGTCAGAAGTTCCAACAATGGTACGGTCCTTGATCGGCACAGACGGAATCACATGAGTCAACCCACACATAGACTCCTTCCGGTCTCGATTTACATCACCCCATGGTTCTGTTCCACGATAGCAAATATAGCCAACCGTGCTTCGGTATCCACCTAAATCTCGCAGGTGACAAGAAATCACCCGACTTCTACTGGTCTAAGCAAGGCTAAGCATATATTTGATCCTGGACCTATATAGGGTTAGAGGTGGTACTTCTGGACAAGGAATTCATATGCATCAAGTGGTTCCAATCAACTCTTATAACTTAATGCATCAATCATAAGAACTTGAGTAATATTTGTAAAATACTGAGAGACTTAGAATGCTCCGGGGCTTGCCTGGGATCCAACACATGTCAGTTCAGTTAGCTTGCACTGACTTGGTGACATCTCCGATCCTAGCACTTGCTTAGTCCTTCCATCTTCGGGATAGATCCACCAAACCTAATCTTCGAGTTTGGCTCCACATCACATCATTCATGTGGTTCATCTAGCATACCTAAATGAGATGCAAGATGCATGTGTATGAATGTGATAAATGGTAACACAAGATGCCTCACATAAGTATTCAAGACCAACACAAGATTATGCAAGACATAGACACCAATAGCTATTTAACTAACATCACACAACTAACCATAGAGAGTAAGCACATCAAGCATGACACAAGTTTAACAAGGTCACAAGTATCATAACTTGACCATCAACAAGGGCATAAGCCACCCTTAGCAACACATGGAGTAAACAACCACAACTAGCATATGTCTATTTCTGGACTAGAAACAATAGCTCCATGTTTGGATCATAACTAGAGTTATACAGATCCAATAGCCATGCAATAAGACATTCTAGAAAGCTTATGAAAGTTTCTATAATTCATCTTTAATCATCCCAGTATGATTCCCAAGTTAAAAGGGTCAAACAGTCACATTTATCAAATCTGGTCCAGAAATTCCAGAGAACTACAATTTCTGAAGACCAACTTAGAACATTCATAACTCACAAATTATTTGGCCAAATGCCATGAAAATTTAACACATGATGTTTAAGTGAGTTATCTACAAGTTTCTTATTATCATCTTAAGATGATTCTATAGATAACAAGGCCAATTCATCCAATAATTGCATCTCTATCTAAAACATGGACAGAAACTGACATGTCACTTCAAACAGCTACAAATGGAGTTATACATGTCCAATAAATGTGGTTCTAGACTTTTTAGAAAGATTAGCAAATTATAAACAACTTTGTTGTAAACACCTAAAGCTAATTCTACTATTAAGAAGGCCTCACAGTAAGAACAAGGAAACCCTCTCTGGGTTTGGGCAGAAACAGCCACAGAGATTTAAGCAAGTATAACTCAAGATCTACTTAACCAAAAATCATGATATTTAGCTTTTTGAAAAGCTTAATAAAAGTACTACAACTCATGTATTATCATAAAGTCATGATGCATAATTAACTAAGCCAATTAATTCAAACATGCAGTCCCATTCAGAATAGGAGCAAATCAAAATAGGGCATTTGTTATTTTTATAACTCTTAAACTATCAAGCCTAAAATATTGAAATTTTTACCAGACACCAAGAATAACCTTAGTAGCACTCCACAAAAATTTCACAATTATTTGAGCAAAACAACTACAGTTAAAAAAAAGACAAGTAGGACTAGCATTCAAACCCTAACTGCACAAATCCATTTTTACAGCTAAAACTTTAAACTAAAACTTGACATATTATAGATCTAGTGGATAGAGAATTTCACAAGGATTCCAAAAAGTCTTCATTTGCTATTTTTGGATTTTTCTACAATTTATTATGAATTTCCAAAGTTCCAGCCGATTTAAAACAAATAGATCCAAAAGGCACTATTCATATGAGTCACAGACTATGCAGTTAGGTACCTCCCTTTCCTCGAATTTTAAGACGAGGTCCCTGACGCGAATCAATGCAGGGAGGTCGTCGGGGAGCTCACGATTTCGGCCGGAGGCTGCTCGTCGGCGGCGGTGGAGTGGCGATGGAGCACCGGGGAACCCGTGCTGGCGCTTAGCGACGTCGGGCCTCACTCGCGCCAGGTCTCGGCCCGGCCAGCAGCGGACCGCAGCCTCCAGGCCATGTGTGCCAGCAGCGGCCGCGGCGACCCTGCTGGTGGCAGCGTTGCCGGCTGCACCGGAAGCCCTGGGAGACGGCGCTACGGGCGTGAGGTGGAGGGGATGAGGCGGAGATGGTGGCTGCAGCTGGTGGTGAGCGAGGAGGCACTGAGAAAAGAGAACGACGGTGCTTTGCTCGGCTGTCCATGGCTGAGAGCAAGAGTGAGACAGAGAATGAGAGGGGGAGAGAAGGAAAGGGCGCTCGGCTTCTCCACACCGTGCACGCGGGGCGAGCTGGCGAGCATGCAAGCGAGCGAGGGCGCCACGCGGCGTTGAGACCCTGCAGTCGGTTGGCCATTGCTGCTGCTCAGCAGTTCAAAATATGAGAGAACTACTAATTCCACCACAAACAAACGATTGAAACTTGATTTTCTCCCCTTCATAACTCTCCAGTTGATCAATGATTTGATCAACCGATTGCACTGTTTCTTAGAGCTAAGTGTGTACTACCATATTTCTTAAAGGAGTCTCGTCTAATTCTCAATGGTTTCCAAATGATAATTCGCTAAAGATAGGTACACGAAAACTGAAATACGAAAATTCAGTCACCCAGACTTAGCCGATTTTCGAACCCTGAAAACAGCACTGGATTTGATATTGTGAGCGGCATTTGACTAAGCTAGGCACTAATTTAGCTCTTTAGCATTAAACAAAGTTTGTTCTAGTCCACTCAAACTTCAACTTTTGTTTAGGTTCCACTGCCATGCAAACATTCTAAGCCACAGTTCAAGCCAAGTCAAAGTAGCATCACAGTAAAACTTAAATTAGAGATTTAGACCAATTGCGGCATTTTCTTGACCTCTGCTCAACACAAACCCTTCATGATTTTTATTGTAGAGTTCAATTAGAGTCATTTGGGTAAGGTTCCAAGGTTTGGTTGACAATCTAGAATTCCATTCACTTTATAAAACAATTCAGGCAAGGTCATAACTTGTCATTTCATGTGACTTCTTGATTCCAAACTTCATGAAACTTTTCTAGTGATCAATATAGATGGATGTTGATGCGAGACACATGAAACAAGTACATCCAACATTACTCAAGCATATTTTTTTAAAGGGCAGCATATAAGCAATGGTGCATGGTCCAAGTTTAAGTGGTGGCTCGCTTTCATATGTTTGACCTAACATCTCCATCACCACTTAACATGCCATGTTTGAGCTCAAACCCATTGCTTAACTAGTGAAAAACACCTAGGGTGTTACAGCCCTCCCCCCTTAAAGGAATCGCGTCCCGAGATTCGGTGCAAAATACTTTTAAGGGAAGAGAAACATGTCAACCAGTTTCCAACATTAGTGTTAGCATTAGGCTACTTAACCTCGGAGTATCAGAGACGCTAATTTGGTCATGACACTTTCTGATACTTGCTCTTCGTCGTAAGCTGTTGTCTGAAGAATCTCCTTCGTTGGCGTCCATAAAGCATTGTTACATTGGAAGAAATCCAAGATAGCACTGTCCTATGTACTTCATCCTCGATGTACGAAGAGTGATACAAGTGTATACTAAATACTTGTAACATCTACTTCCCTAGTGGATATAGCACGGACCTTATAGACTTTGCACTAGACCGCAGTCTGTTGACGGATATTCCTTACAACGGTGCTATATTTGTTCCCAAGGTTTGAAAAGCAGTTCTCTACAAAAGTGGCTTGAGCACAACTTTTCGTGAAGGATGTGATCATAGACAGGGTAAACATCCTTTAAGGATATGAGAAGCTAGTTAACCAATATCCAAACTGGTTGTAGCGGTGCAATCACTCAGATGTCAATTGATGAAAAGCTACATAATGTTCCATGTGTGCAGTGCTCTTTCTCTGAAAACAATATTGTATGGTCTGAGTCTGCTGAGTGAGTGGTAAACGTAGTAGCTGACTCTGTCGGCTCAACGTTCTTGATGATCATTCCTTAGGGAGCCTTTGGATCCAAGTTGCAACAGTGATCTGGGTTGAATCTGATGCAACCTCTTGGGTAAAAACACATATAAGGTACTAAAGGCATGTCAGCATTGGAGAACCATTAACGTAGAATGATGTTAGCGAGGCTTAGAGGACAACACAAGTTGCAAGTAATCACAAAACTAGGGACTAATTCACTACCAAGCAGGTTGAGTACAATTTGCCTTCGTGGTGCAGTTGCACAGCAAGTTGGGTTGACTTGCATCGTAGCAAAACCAGCCTTCTTAAACTATATTTGACATTGAGGCTTCCATTCTTAGGCCAATCAATATCTCAAAAACCATAATCCAAAAATCTATGGTTTGACACCTTTCCATTTACTTTCGAATTGCAAGGGCACAATTTGGCTTCTAGAACACCTTGACTGCTCACGCATTGCTGATCTAAGAGGGCAAAAGCAAGGCACATAGGGGTGCAATTAGTCTTCTCAAGGGTATGGAGGATTGTCTAACAGCAATACACCTACAAGTTGTAATTTCTTGGCATGAATAACAAACACAACCGTCTAATGCAAATGATGATCGCAGTCACAGCGAAATTGCAGATTCTGTACCCTTTTGTTTTCTATTCATATTTCACAAACTACTGTTCTAATATGCACAAATTTTGGTGGGCATGTAGATCCATGGGTCTTCTAACTACTCACCAAAATTCAACTCAACCAGACACCGTTTGACCATCCAAATAATTCATCTACCAAAATTGCTCTATTCTGAAATGGCAACAAACCGAGCCGACAAGATATCTCTCAAATCCGATGTTTTACTCAATCAATACTCAAACCAACTTAAGAAATTGAAGGGTCCTAAGCAAGGAATGAGATCACCAAGTTTGGGGTCAATCCAACTTCGTTTGAGTCACGAATCGCCGGCTTGAAGATAATTGGTTTAGTGCAAAAAAAATCTAGACAGATTTTGTGTTCTCCCTCTTCTTTGCTTCACATGTTGAGGGGTGTGTTTTGCACTCTCTAACCTTTCTCATAGCAGCAGCAGCCTTTCCCAAGCTGAGGATGGAGGCTAGAGTTTTTCCTCACATGCTTCTCTGGTAACACTTCAACCATTGTTCTAGACACCAACTTGACTATGCACAAGCATTGGACTTGCGGATTGTTTTCGCAGGGCACAGAGCATTATTCCACATATAGGGCATTCCTACATAGACAAGGAATCATTTCTGAATATTCTCTAGCACTTGGTCCAATAGAACCTTGAACAAATCCGTTTGTGGTACCTAGGGGCACAAAGATGCTGACTGAAACTAGGGATGTGCTTTCGCTAGCTCCTTACGTAGCCGATACAATGTCTTGTACTATCTGTGTGATTTTCCAAGATGGAATTGACTTGACAACACAGGTTTTGGAAAACAAAGCAGTAGTTGCATTGCTAAACGGCTTGCTGTTACATTGCTTAACATTGCTCTGCGAGACATAGCCTTCGTAATTAGCAAAAAGTTGTCACCTAGCTGGAGGTTAAGCTTCCAACTAGTAACTAATCAGTTGTCTCTCAACACTAAAAGTTCTAAATTTGCACTCTTGCCAACAATAGTTGTGATTGACGCATAATAGATGGTTGCCATCGAAGTCAACAGGCAAGGGGTCACACTAGAGATGGTTGATCTCGACTGTGCGATCTGCATGCACATAATGATCAAGACTTGGATAGCTAGGTCATAATCATAATGTGACATTCGATAGTTATCTGACTAATAACTTGTCCAACATTAAGTGTTGTGTGCCTTTCTGATCCAATGAGAAGGACATAAGTTGCTCACTAGATGACTGACATCATTACAGGGACCGTTAAGTAGAGTCACTTGTCTACCATCTCTTGCAGTCTATTAGTGACCTATTCTTCAAAGGTTAACCATTGGATGACTCCAGAAGGAAGTCCTATTGCATCTGATTCAACATACAGATCTTCTACCATGATAAGGAGAGATAACCAAGGAAGAACTCACGTGAGAATAACAAATCGGTGTAGTTCTGTAATGGATTATGGCTAGGAACCTCGATACCAGCATGTGCCGAGCAGCACAGCCTTGTGTGTGCACCCACAGGAGGCTCTTGGTTTCGTCGTGGCACCATAGATCGCTAATCATGGCACTATTACTGAACATACAACCCACAAGAAATCTCACATGACACAAATTGGGTTACATAGGAGCAAGCACTATGCGAAGGAGGGATAGCAACAAAGGTAGTCACAAGGTTAGGAGTCAACAAGCAGGGGATCCGAAGATCAAAACACAACGCAAGAGAGCATAGCTTAATTGCCAAAGACAACTGAGCAGGGGACTTCTTGCCGAATTTCCATATACGTCTTGTGTTCACCAAGTGATTACCAGGTCAAGATTAACATGCGATTCGGTCTTGTCGAGCAGCAACATGAGATCAAGACTGATAAATGTTCAGAGACTTGAGAGAGTTGGAGACAAAATAAACAAGATTCAAGGGACAGAGCCAAGGCACTGACTAGGGATTCAGTTGATAAAACAACGACATGATCTGCGAGGAAAAGGTTCCAAAGCAAGGTAGATAGCGATTAGCGTTGCACCAGATCATCAGTAGAAGAAGGAGCAATGAGATCTAATAAGGATTTTTGAGCAAGGTCCTCCCACACAGGAGCGAGACAACCACAAAACATGCGAGCAAAGAAGGGAGCTAAGCTTGGGCCTAAGGTCAAGCAAAGACATGGATAAAGGTCTTCGTAGCACAATGTTCAATGGCTAGCAACCACATGTATAGGCTCAGGCTCCTAAGAGAGAACTTAATTGGAGACGACAACCATGAGATTACCAAAACTTGGACGTTGTTCTAGGATAGCGCTCTTCAACACTCGTATGCTTACCGAGGACAAAAGGGGTGACAGCTACGGCACTACCTAGATAACGAGCATCCACACCTACATCCTGGTCTTAAGCAAGCATTTCAAAACACTCAATCCAATTAGCTTAAGCGACTATTACTAAGCACAAAGCTCGTACATAACAAGTAGTCACCTACAACAACACTTGCTACACATATCATGCAAAACATGGTGGTAAAGTATTGTTATCTTTTAATTCCTTTTTACTGAGTAGGTGGATATCTCTATAAAACAAGTTTTACTAACATTTAGCAATTTAGTTTTCAAAGGGGTGAACCTTTTGCTAACTATTAACTTATCATCTATTTCCTTTGGAAGCAAACATAAAAGGTAAAGCTAATCACACACTATCTTCAAGCACAGCTATTCAAGCGGCATGGAATAAGGCACTTTGTCTAGCTTCACACAAGGAAGATAGTAGCATCACATTGATCATAAGTTACTTAGTATTAGAACAAGGTGAGGGAAGCATATTTATGCACAAGCACAATCATGATGCATGCTCGTCCTATTCGTCCTCACAAAATTGCCAGCCTAAGGCGGCAATCACGTTCTATGTCGGTGGCATAACACGTACTCTCTCGATATATAGCTAGTCGTCAGCTATATTCCATCTACGCATTCGTGGTTAGCATACCTGCAGGCAAATTCATTACAGCCCATCCCCACAAGAGATAAATAAGCACACAATAATAACAGTAAACTAAGATACTTTCCATATATACATCCCCAGATATATATACTTCGATATCCATAGCTACCCGGCAGATATACCCACAATTAAGTACCTTCATATATACATGTGTGTAACATGTAAATATTCCAGCAACCACAGCTAACTCTCCCCTAGACTGATAGTTGGACGGTCATGCTCTCACAACTCACACTTACCTAGGTGTAGAGGCAATTGATCCATACATTACCATTCAAGTGAACGGCATCCATACAATAGCACGCCGTATGGACGATGAAAGTAAAAATTGCAATAAAGTACATTCTCCCAAAGTTAGTACTTAGATAGCCACCTAATAGTCCTTAACTGGGCATAAAGGAGGATGTCGCTAGCATAGTTTTGCAAATAAGTTTTGACAATTTGCCTGTAGCTAAAGTTTTAGTTAAAATAGGCTTTTTAAAACCAAAACTTGGCTTTTAAAATGATATACATGACAATATTATGCTTAATCTTGCTCTGATGCCAGCTGTGACAGAACCGCCCAATTTATACAAGATCAAGTATGGTTGTCCCCGCTTAACACGTTGACACGCGCATACTCTCACTTATATAAACCCGGTAGTCCGCCGAGCGTCACGTAGGACCTCGGTAAATCAACATCACAACCAAGATCGTGTGATTAAGCAAATACACATCACATACGCAGAGTTGCAGCGGAAATAATATTATAAATAGGTTCATAAATAATAGTACAAGTTTGGATTTTAAAACTGATTAGTGAAAACAACATAACTTTCAAATGATTACATTAATATAAGTTCTAAATACGTTGCTAGCATAAGTGACATCCTCAGATAAAAGCATATAGATGAGAATAAATATAGAGTCACCGAGCCCACCGGCGGTTAGCCACCATCTTTAGCAGGCCAAGAACTTCACCTGCAACATGGTGGGATAAACCCTGAGTACTCGAATGTACTCAGCTAGACTTACCCGTCATAAACCAGAAATAAAATTGACTCCAAGGAGTATGCAAGGCTTTATAAGTGGAGGTAGCTTGACAACATTTTGCATAAAAAGCGATTAACTCAATTATACAATTATAATTCTGTCATCAAGTTAATTATAACTATCCATCTCTAGATTAGCAACTATCCTGTACCAAACATGTGGTATATTATTTTAAAAGCATACTCTAGTAACCATAGCAGGTGTTGTAATTCCATATTCATTCGAACCATCATGTTCCATAACACAGTTACTATGATGTTGGAGATAGCCAAGTTTCTCACTATCTGGGAGAGACGGCGATTCGAATCAATTTCAACCAGCTAGGAATTTATTCCTAACACAAACCCAGGCAGACCAGATCAACGGTCACCTTAGGTCACCTTTGGTACAACTCAGGTACACATTTCGCGGGTCCGTACCACGCCGCACAATCTGGGACACCAAATGCCAGGACATTCAGGCCTAGCCTGCCCTTGGGCTCAGTCTGATCGCCCCCCGCAAGGAGCACACAACAGAACAGGGCCCGACCTGAGTTGAGCTACTCGGCTTCGCGGTCGGAACGAGTTATCCAGCCAGGTAAGTGATAGGCATGTATTCAATCTTGTTAGAAGTTCCAACAACGGTACGGTCCTTGATCGGCATAGACAGAATCACATGAGTCAACCCACACATAGACTCCTTCCGGCCTCGATTTACATCACCCCATGGTTCTGTTCCACGATAGCAAATATAGCCAACCGTGCTTCGGTATCCACCTAAATCTCACAGGTGACAAGAAATCACCCGACTTCTACCGGTCTAAGCAAGGCTAAGCATATATTTGATCCTGGACCTATATAGGGTTAGAGGTGGTACTTCTGGACAAGGAATTCATATGCATCAAGTGGTTCCAATCAACTCTTATAACTTACTGCATCAATCATAAGAACTTGAGTAATATTCGTAAAATACTAGGAGACTTAGAATGCTCCGGGGCTTACCTGGGATCCGACACAAGTCAGTTCAGTTAGCTTGCACCGACTTGGTGACATCTCCGGTCCTAGCACTTGCTTAGTCCTTCCATCTTCGAGATAGATCCACCAAACCCAATCTTCGAGTTCGGCTCCACATCACATCCTTCACGTGGTTCATCTAGCGTACCTAAATGAGATGCAAGATGCATGTGTATGAATGTGATAAATGTTAACACAAGATGCCTCACATAAGCATTCAAGACCAACACAAGATTATGCAAGACATAGACACCAATAGCTATTTAACTAACATCACACAACTAACCATAGAGAGCAAGCACATTAAGCATGACACAAGTTTAACAAGGTCACAAGTATCATAACTTGACCATCAACAAGGGCATAAGCCACCCTTAGCAACACATGGAGTAAACAACCACAACTAGCATATGTCTATTTCTGGACTGGAAAGAACAGCTTCATGTTTGGATCATAACTAGAGTTATACAGATCCAATAGCCATGCAATAAGACATCCTAGAAAGCTTATGAAATTTTCTACAATTCATCTTTAATCATCACAGCATGATTCCCAAGTTAAAAGGGTCAAACAGTCACATTTATCAAATCTAGTCCAGAAATTCTAGAGAACTACAATTTCTGAAGACCAACTTAGAACATTCATAACTCACAAATTATTTGGCCAAATGCTATGAAAATTTAACACAAGATGTTTAAGTTAGTTATATACAACTTTCTTATTATCATCTTAAGATGATTCTACAGATAACAAGGCCAATTCATCCAATAATTGCATCTCTGTCTAAAATATGGACAGAAACTGATATGTCACTTCAAACAGCTACAAATGGAGTTATATATGTCCAATAAATGTGGTTCTAGACTTTTTAGAAAGCTTAAAAAATTATAAATAACTTTGTTGTAAACACCTAAAGCTAATTATACTATTAAGAAGGCCCCATAGTAAGAACAAGGAAACCCTCTGTGGGTTTGGGCAGAAACAGCCATAGAGATTTAAGCAAGTATAACTCAAGATCTACTTAACCAAAAATCATGATATTGAGCTTTTTGAAAAGCTTAATAAAAGTACTACAACTCATGTAGTATCATAAAGTCATGATTCATAACTTAACTAAGCCAATTAATTCAAACATGCAGTCCCATTCAGAATAGGAGCAAATCAAAACAGAGCATTTGTTATTTTTATAACTCTTAAACTATCAAGCCTAAAATATTGAAATTTTTACCAGACATCAATAATAACCTTAGTAGCACTCCACAAAAATTGCACAATTATTTTAGCACAACTACAGTTAAAAAATAGACAAGTAGGACTAGCATTCAAACCCTAACTGCACAAATCCATTTTTATAGCTAAAACTTTAGACTAAAACATGCCATATTATAGATCTAGTGAATAGAGAATTTCACAAGGATTCCAAAAAGTCTTCATTTGCTATTTTTGGATTTTTCTACAATTTACTATGAATTTCAAAAGTTCCAGCCAATTTAAAACAAATAGATCCAAAAGGCACTATTCATATGAGTCACAGACTATGCAGTTAGGTCCCTCCCTTTCCTCGAATTTCAAGACGAGGTCCCTAACGCGAATCAAAGCAGGGAGGTCGTCGGGGAGCTCGTGATTTCGGCCGGAGGCTGCTCATCGACGGCGGTGGAGTGGCGATGGAGCATCGGGGAACCCGTGCTGGCGCTTGGCGGCGTCGGGCCTCACTCGCGCCAGGTCTCAGCCTGGCCAGCAGTGGACCGCAGCCTCCAGGCCATGTGTGCCAGCGGCGGCCACGGCGACCCTGCTGGTGGCAGCATTGCCGGTTGCACCGGAAGCCCTGGGAGACGGCGCTACGGGCGTGAGGTGGAGGGGATGAGGCAGAGATGGAGGCTGCAGCTGGTGGTGAGCGAGGAGGCACTGAGAAAAGAGAACGACAGTGCTCTGCTCGGCTGTCCATGGCTGAAAGCGAGAGTGAGACAGAGAATGAGAGGGAGAGAGAAGGAAAGGGCGCTCGGCTTCTCCACACCGTGCACGCGAGGCGAGCTGGCGAGCATGCAAGCGAGCGAGGGTGCCACGCGGCATTGAGACCCTACGGTCGGTCGGCCATTGCTGCTGCTCAGCAGTTCAAAATCTGAGAGAACTACTAATACCACCGCAAACAAACGACTGAAACTCGATTTTCTCCCCTTCATAACTCTCCAGCTGATCAATGATTTGATCAACCGATTGCACTGTTTCTTAGAGCTAAGTGTGTACTGCCATATTTCTTAAAGGAGTCTCGTCTAATTCTCAACGATTTCCAAATGATAATTTGCTAAAGATAGGTACACAAAAACTGAAATACGAAAATTCAGTCATCCAGACTTAGCCGATTTTCGAACCCTGAAAATAGCACTGGATTTGATATTGTGAGCGGCATTTGACTAAGGTAGGCACTAATTTAGCTCTTGAGCATTAAACAAAGTTTGTTATACTCCACTCAACATTTAACTTTTGTTTAGGTTCCACTACCATGCAAACACTCTAAGCCACAGTTCAAGCCAAGTCAAAGTAGCATCACGGTAAAGCTTAAATTAGAGATTTAGACCAATTGCGGCATTTTCTTGACCTCTGCTCAACACGAACCCTTCATGACTTTTATTGTAGAGTTCAATTAGAGTCATTTGGGTAAGGTTCCAAGGTTTGGTTGACAATCTAGAATTCCATTCACTTTATAAAACAATTCAGGCAAAGACATAACTTGTCATTTCATGTGACTTCTTGATTCCAAACTTCATGAAACTTTTCCTGTGATCAATATAGATGGATGTTGATGCGAGACACATGAAACAAGTACATCCAACATTACTCAAGCATATTTTTTTTAAAGGGCAGCATGTAAGCAATGGTGCATGGTCCAAGTTTAAGTGGTGGCTCGCTTTCATATGTTTGACCTAACATCTCCATCACCACTTAACATGCCATGTTTGAGCTCAAACCCATTGCTTAACTGGTGACAAACACCTAGGGTGTTACACCTAGAACATGAATTGGTAGTGTCATTGCCAATTGGTGTCGTCATTTCACAGATAAACACAGAGAAGGCAAACATTGGAACAACAGGCATTCTAGGCCAAACCCTAGAACACGAATCGAAGTCATCGAAGGGACGAATTAGAGAGGCAAAAGCAAAATCCCAAAATACAAGAGGGAACAGGAGCACCTGAGACTGCTCTGTGCCAACCGCAGCACCGCCGAGACCCACCGACACCGGGCACGAGCACCATAAGCGGCCACAGCAGGAGAGAGGGAGAGGGGGAAAGATGAGGACGACTGGCCTGCAAGGCCATGCCTCTGCCCTGCCCTGCGTCGGCTGCGCCACGGCCCGGTGGTAGATCGAGATGGAGGGAGAGGGAGAGGGGAGGGGGGCCACCCGTGCTGCGCCACCTCAGGAGAGAGAGGGAGAGGGAGAGAGGAAGGGGAGGCGACGGGAGCAAGAGAATGAGAGGGTAGGGGTCAACGAGCTCAGGGGCAAAATGGTCACTGAAGGCTAAAATTTTGGCTAATTTTTTTTAAAGTAGACTTAAAACTCAAAATGGCATTATAGCATGTTGGACTCGTTTCATAATGGCATTTCAGCGAAGCCCACAAAATTAATGGCATTTGGGCGAAGCCCACTCCCAGTAAGGGCAAAATTCTGATTTTCTCGCCGGCGAGCCGGATCCGGATCTCCCGGCCTTGGATCCATCTCCGACGCCACTAGATCTGCTCTTTGCAGTGGCACCCCCTCCTAGTTCAATGACAACTCCGGTGGTCGCCCCATGTCTTCCCCAGCTCTGATTGGTTCAGGCGTTTGTGGGTGGATCTGGCTCCTCTGGCAGCGAATTATGTGGCCCCACCTCTGGCGAGATGACGACGACATCAATGGCGATGCGCTTCCTTCACCTTCGTCTTCGACGTCTCCAGGCAGTCGGTGGCCAAATCCGGTCGTCCTGGCACGGAGCTGCTGCACCTGACTACAGATCCGCCCCCTCTACGTCTCCCCACCTCGGCTGGGGCCAGTGGCCGTGGCTGGTCCGGCGCGCGGTCCTTGCCTAGGGTCAGCGACCGTGGCTGGCTGGGCGTGTAGCCTTGGCCTGCAACCATGGTGGGCCAGGGCCGGGCGCATGGCTAGCCAGACCTGGGTCGGCGGCGGCGTCCACGACAGTGCTGGGGATGATCGTGCAGTGGAGCGGGGCACACAGTTTGGCTATGGGCGAGCTGGCAGTGGGGTAGTATGCCCACTTTCTTCTTCGCTCTCATTCTATAGGACCCAACAACGGCACAGTGTGCGTAGTTTGGTCGCGGGCTTGCCGGCGGCGGGGCTACATGCCCACGACCGTCTTGCCGGTGCGTGCCTTCCACCATTGCAGGCGAGTCCGGTAACGGCTCCGCACGGTGTGTCGGCGGCCGACACATGTTGGCCGGTGCGCGCCTCTCTCCATCGCGGGTGAGTCCAGGAACGGCTCGGCGTGGTGTGTCGGCGTCCGGCAACCCTCCTCTGTCTTGGCATGATCGCTTGCCGGTGCGCGCCTCCCACTGTCGCGGGCGAGTCTAGTAGTGGCTCCGCGCGGTGTGGCGGCGGCTGGCAAGCCCCCCCTCGATAGCCGGTGCGCGCCTTCCACTGTCGCGGATGAGTCCGGTAGCGGCTCCATGCGGGGTGGAGGCGGCTGCCCCCCCCCCTCAAGTGTGGACGCTTGCCGGTGTGCGTCTCACCGCCGTTTTGGGTGAGTCAACGGGGGCACTGGCAAAGGTTCTGGGTGAAAGCCTAACTCAGATTAGTATAGGCCAGTGACGAGATCTCCTTCTTGAAGGCATCATTGAAGAACCTCAGCTCTTGTTGCAGTCTCTTGGTTTGACCCACTCAGCACCTCGGCACATGGCTCGTGCGAAAGCCCCACCAAGCCCCTGCAGAGCTCCTCTTCATGCTTGGCTGACGATGATTACGTTGCGGCATCATTCACCTCCCTGGAGGCATCGTTGAAGAGCTCATGTGTCTTTGGTGGTGGTGGTGTTGTTGCTCTTTCTTCTCCCTTTTGGGGTTTCTATGGTTTTGCCACCTTTCACCATTGTGCTGGGACGTATTGTTGTAAATAAATGACTGTAAACTATATAACGGGTTGTTTTGGGCCAATATATAAAATCAGGTGAGGAACGCTTCCCTGTTGACCTTAAAAAAAGCATCTGTCGACTTTTAAACTCTTCAGTTATAGTCAAGCAAAAATGCTGGAACAAGTGTTTAAATCTAGGGGTTAAAGTTTAGGGGAGTCATATCGGGTGTCACATATGGGTGTCACATTGAGTGTTTGGATAGTAATAATAAAACAAATTACACAAGTACTCAGTAATCCGCGAGACGAATTTATTAAGTCTAATTAATCCATCATTAGCACGTGTTACTGTAGCACCACGTTGTCAAATTATAGACTAATTAGGATTAAAAAATTCATCTCGTAAATTAGTCTCAATATGTGCATTTAGTTTTGTAATTAGTCTATATTTAATACTCTATGCATGTGTCAAGCATCCGATGTGACAGGAGCTAAAGTTTAGAGGGGAAAAATAAACACAGCCATTCAATTGTGAATGGTCGAGACAGGAATTATGTAATTCCGTTATCTTAAAAAAAACAAAGATGCATGCTCTCCTGCTGTTTTTGTCTATACTATATATACTGAGAGTGGACTTTTCGGATGCTCTTCTGATCGCAAGGGCTATCTTAGGGACAAATTTAACTTTCCCCTTATGAATGAGACATAGACACTTAATGCACACATGTCATAATTGTTTAGCATTACATTAGCTGCCAACCTCCAAGAAAATTCAACAAACTCCTAAGGAAATAACAATTTAACTTGACGATTTAGAATAACACCCAAGAAAATAGTTGTTTTCTTTAACGGTTAAGAACAACACTCAAGAAAATGGTCAATTTTCTTGACTATTTACAATTACACTCATGGAAGGTGCTTACAACCCGCCCAGGAAATATCAGCCCTCAAGGAATATATATTTCTTTTTGGAGGTCGGTGAGGTGCGCCAAGAAAACTACATGTTTTTTGTGGTTCTATTCTAGCCCTAAAAAAATTCTTATAGCACTTAAGATAATTTAAGATTGTGGTAGTGACAAATTCAGAAACTGAGACATCTATACTAGTATCATGAGGAAGACGTGCCATCGCACATATGCCTAGCCGCAAGCATCTTTTCTTCTATGACATATTTTTTTCCCAACCAGAACCAGGGAATGAGAGAAGGTAGGTTCATGTATCCCTGTCATGATGCGATCAGGGATACCGATCGAGAGGAAGAGTTAAATAATGTCGCGCGATGACCATGCATTAGCATATATATGGGTTGAAAATTGCAGGTACCACCGTCCACTATGCTCTCCCCCCTCTCCATGGCAGCTGTGAGAGTAGCAGCTGCGATGCTTGGTCGTCTTCTGCTCCTGCTCCTCCTGCTAGCCGTCTCTTCCGACGCCTACGATGGAGGCAGCCATCCGCAGATCAGCCGGAGAAGCTTCCCCGAAGGGTTCATCTTCGGGACGGCCTCGTCGGCATATCAGGTGATGAATGTTCCTTGCAATTCTTCAGGACTATTAACTTTAGCTCCTGAGATGTTTCAGAGTTAGTTTCTTGTTGAGCATCTGGGACAAATTCTAATGACTTGCTGGTGATGTTCATCACGTACATGCAGTATGAGGGTGGTGCAATGGAGGGGGGAAGACGGCCAAGCATCTGGGACACCTTCACCCATCAGCACCCAGGCATGTGTTCATCCTTTCTCTCTCTCTCCCCGTTGAAACTTGAAAGAGTGAAGCATATAAAAACCATCGCCATCATGTTCAACCGCTACATGATCACTTCAAAGTTCAAACATGCATGATTCGGTGTGGTGGTCCAAAAATAAATCAAAATTTTAGCTAGATGATGGAATAAGATACATTCCTGCTGCTACATCATGGATATATGTATCTCTCTTCTTGATACGAAGTTTCATTATATACAACAAAGCTAGCATATACACGCACTACCATGATATCAACGGAATGAAAACAAGTCTTAGGAGATGCAAATCCTATTATAGACTATATATCATACATATGCTTGTCGAAGAATTCCCAAGTAATTGATTTCAACGGCCGACAAGCATGCATGCCCCAATATAGGACTGTCTACCTTTTTAATTTCTGTTACAGTGCCCAAAATCTGATCCAGTAAGTAGCGATAAATAAAATTTTTGGTACCACTTGGAGACCTGTAGAGACATAAAGTAGTACATTTCTCCTAAAACTGCTAGAGGATATAGTACTCTATGATTACCTCAAGAAATAGGTGTTTGAAATGCCTGGTCACATTTCTATTATCAGCAGTGGCAGTCTTTCTTGACAATTTTTAGCCATTGGCCAGGGTAACAGTCTTAACACAGATAGAGAAAATCCTTCCAAAAAAAGAAAAAACCATCCCAAGTTGTGTCTATCCTCAGTGAGATTGTCCCCAAAGAAGATTTGTTTTATTCTGCACAAATATTTGCTGATCGGGGATTAGCTTGACCCCCAGTACGTCCAGCTCATGACAATCTCATAAGTCACAATTCCAGTCGTTCATACCATGAGCCAACCTGTCACTACCTGCTCAGTTCCATTTTCTCCGTATGTAACTTTTTTTAACAGGGAGTATGAAGCAAGTGGTTGAATTATTGATCGTACTTGTGACAGTGAAGCTTAGTTGACTAGTCCAAACACCACTAGCAACTTGTGTGCATTATTATTAATTTAAATGACTAGAAAAAAACAAAACAAGAACAACCCATCTATGGAACTTACTGATTCTCTAATTTGGCAGATAAAATCGCCGACAGGAGTAATGGGGACGTTGCAGTGGATTCCTACCATCGTTACAAGGTAGGAATTTATTAGTTTCTTTAAAAGGTATCCTTCTTTTAGTTTATTTTGGTTCAAAATAAATTCCCGTAACAATTTTAATGATTATATAGTCAAAGTAGTGCCGATATGTATCTTTGTATCAACTCGATGTAATGATCTTGAAACATAATAAAAGATTCCTTTATCCAAAAAAGGTTATATTAAGTTTTAATAAGATCTTTAAGTTTGAAAACCAAACCACAACATAAGTGTGGTATTAGCACATCATGGATCAATATAATAGTGACTTGCCCAAAATGCAGGAAGATGTGCGCATTATGAAGGATATGGGAATGGATGCCTACAGATTTTCCATATCCTGGACTAGAATTCTTCCAAGTAAGTGTGGTATATTGTTTAGACGTTGTCTTACATGTCTTCTAAAGTTCAAACCCATCAAATCAAATTTAAACGTCTCAATCTAATGACAGATGGAAGTCTGAGCGGTGGAGTCAACAGAGAAGGAATCATGTACTACAACAATTTGATTGGTGAGCTTCTGTTGAAAGGTATACCTCCTTTCTTTACTTCCATCAAATGATTCTGTATACTCATATACCTATCAAATATTCTCATATATATTTGCATACATCTGCAGGGGTGCAACCATTTGTGACACTTTTTCATTGGGACTCGCCCCAGGCATTAGAAGATAAATATGGAGGATTCCTTAGTCCTAATATTATGTGAGTAACGACGTTTTGGTCATTTCTGATTGCAAAAATACTTCTAGACTCACCTGCATAAGTTAAACTGGAAAGTGATCACCAGATTAAAAAGCTTAAATGAGCACAAGGCAGCTTAGTCATACGCAAAATACTAATACTGTCATAAATAGACTAATACTGTCATAAATAGAATATGACCGTTCCATTTACTTGTCAGCTATAAAGTATAAACATGCAAAAGTACAAACAAAAAGAATCCTCAATTAATTGTTGCTAGGGTTCCTTTGGCCTAGTCTTCTGGCATAAATAGTTTACCGGAAACAAAGAAAAACTTATATCAACAGTATATTCTATTTATCCTAAGTCATACTCATCAATTTATCCTAACATATTATGTTAAGAAAGAGGGCCATAGATAGATTGAGTTTGGGTTAGCATCTCCGTCCTTTGTGAGTTTTGTTGTGTTTGTCACTTCCTGGCCGCATCCTGGAATGACACTTTGTACACAAAACCCTCTTTTTCCTACCTTAATTGAAGGGTAGAGCTCCTGCCACTATTTAAAAAAAACTCATCAATTTATTTACTTGCGTTAGGCAGTAACAAATTGACAACATATTATCCTACAAAAATGGAGAAAAACTTATAGCAAAACTAGTCCTCAATGGGGATATTAAATACTAACATGTTGACGCTGGCATCAGATTGACGATTCCTTTATGCTAAAATTGCTGTTTATGTACACTCACTGAAAGTCACATGACGATAAATAAAACTGTCAATGTTGCAGAAACGACTATAAGGATTATGCTGAGGTTTGCATCAAGGAGTTTGGCGATAGAGTGAAACACTGGATCACATTCAATGAACCCTTGAGCTTCTGCGCAACAGGGTACGCATGGGGCACATTTGCACCAGGCCGGTGCTCGCCATGGGAGCAGGGCAAATGCAGCGCTGGGGATTCTGGAAGGGAGCCTTACACTGCATGTCACCATCAAATACTAGCCCATGCAGAAACAGTCCGATTGTACAAAGAAAAATACCAGGTCAGTGATGAACTCTCTATGAAATTGTCATAGTGGATAGGTTGGCCATAATAAAAGCAGACATCTATTTAGATTAGAGAGCCTCATTTTCTAGTCTCTATGGGTATATTCAGAAGTTCTAAGGTTTAGGAGAACAAAAGTTCAAAAACTTACAGCACCATGGTATGGTTTTTAGGTCAAGTAGTTGGTTACGGTCTTATTGTTAAAAATCATGCATGTATTCAAAATGTATTGTTTCTATTTGCCAAATATCTCCAAACATCACTCCCATTTGTCTGATATATTGAATGTCAAATGCAGGCTGTGCAAAAGGGAAAGATCGGAATAACTTTAGTCACAAATTGGTTTGTTCCTTTCTCCCGTTCAAGATCCAATGATGCTGCTGCGAGGCGTGCCTTGGACTTCATGTTTGGATGGTAAATTCCGTATGGCCCTCAAAACATATCAATGTCAAAATTTAGAAGAGAGCCAGAATTTTAATAGAAGTGTCCCTTAGGTTTATGGATCCCCTTATTAGAGGACACTATCCAGAAAGCATGAGGAGATTGGTTGGAAATCGCTTGCCGCAGTTCACAAGCGAGCAGTCTGAGCTGGTCAAGGGTGCATTCGACTTCATCGGACTCAACTACTACACTGCAAATTATGCTGCTAACCTTCCTCCATCAAATGGCCTCAATCTCAGCTATAGTACAGATTCTCAGGCGAACCTTACCGGTGAGTCACTGAAGCCAAGAGATGGCTTCCTGTCATCGTTCTTGCTTCAATTAGAACAAGAGCATTGTTGCAAAATTCTAAAAAAATATATGTTTAATAATACTATTTTAGATGATGAAAAATAATACCATAGCTGCCTCTAAGATGCTTGTCCCGCAGCAAAAGTAAATTCAATATTCCCTCCGTCCCAAATTATAGGCTATTTTGGGTTTTCTAAATATGTAGCTTTTATGTACTTTTTTATTTAGATATATTGTTTGTAAAAGCTAAAACGGCATATAATTTGGAACGGATGGAGTAGTTCTCAAATAAAGAAGAAATGTTTAATACCATAGCGGTAATATCAATCTATGACATCGGGTCATGTGGTGTCAATCCGAATATCAAAAACATGTATTTCTCGCCCACTTTTTTTAGGCATACTAACCTCCTCCAATTTGTGTTAGGTGTGCGAAATGGTGTGCCGATAGGCCCTCAGGTAACCACTGAGAACAAGATACATGTGCTCTTCCCTCCTCTAAGCACAATTATTCCAGTTCTACCACGCCCTTTCGGATGGCATGGTAGCAACCACAAAAGGTCATGAAAATTGTGAAAAAAGGAATTCAGAACATTGGTTTGCATGACATGTATCTACCTCTCCACAAAATTTTAGAACCAATGGTGTGAAAAAATTCCAAAAAGTCTCTTGATATTTTGGGCTTGCTTATTGCGCGTCAGTAGCACTCGTAGGGGTTTACCGGAACTATGCTCCCCTCGCCTATGTGTAGTTGTGTTCCACATATAAAAGTGGCTTTGTATGCAGGCTGCTTCATCTTGGCTCTACATTTACCCTCAAGGATTCTGTGATCTGCTACTATATGTCAAGGAAAACTACGGCAACCCTACGGTCTATATCACTGAAAACGGTAATTTTTGTTGCAGCCATATTGCTTTCTTTACAATCAGTATCATGTTGAGGTTATTTTCCTCTTGAAAGACGATGCTTGGAACATTTCCCTTTATTCTAGGAGTTGATGAAGTCAACAACAAGAGTCTACCACTCCAGGAAGCCCTGAAGGACAGCACTAGGATAGAGTACTACCATAAGCATCTCCTTGCCCTACAAAGTGCTATAAGGTCAGTCAGAGCTCTAGCTCATGCCTGCAAAGCAAAAGCAATGCCAGTAATAAGTTATTGCTTTGTAGACACACCAGCTTCTGGAGAAGAGAACTTACTGCATCTGATCTGTGTCGTTCACTGCAGCCGCGGGGCGAATGTGAAAGGCTACTTCGCGTGGTCGCTGCTCGACAATTTCGAGTGGGTGAACGGCTACACGGTCCGGTTCGGGATATACTTCGTGGACTACAGTGACGGACTGAAGCGGTACCCCAAGAGCTCAGCCCACTGGTTCAAGGAGTTCCTAAAGAAATAAGCATGCGTGCACATCAATGGTTTTGAATATCATGGTATTGCTAAAACTGTAGTTTTTTTGGAGTTTTAAAAAACTCCACTCTAGACCTTTTTTTTTTCTAAACCACGGTTTTGCACATCAATGGTTCTAAAACTACAGTTTCTTGATACTATGGTTTTTAATACTACAACATCCATTATCGCTAATCTTTGTGCGGCGTTTGGTCTAGCCTAGGTTGTATGGCCGTGTTACAGATAAATTGCCCACCAATAAGTGTGCTCACTATTTTTTAGACATAAAAAAATTATTTGACCCCCTTATAAGTGGTGTATTTAACCATATATTATTATGGCCAGTCTGTTGAAAAGCTAAAAAAAATTCTTTAGATAATGGAAAAATCTGAATGCGGCCTTCTTCAAAGAATAAGCATCAGTCCACACTTACTTATTATAAGCATAACTAAACAAGATTTAAACTTGTTACATGTTTGAAACTAAAGAATTTAAACTTATCACATATTCAAAACTAAAATCCAAGACGGTAACTAAAAGACCATTCATTAGACACGAAGAATTGCATGGTTCTTGATTCTAGTAGCTTACAAACCTCACAAATTCATTATTTGTCTTCATCCGAGAGTATAGAGCCTAAAATTGTAGCCAATGTGACCCTGAAAAGTTAACAAATAGCAAAATCCCAAAATGTAACAATCGTATAAAAAAGAATAAAGAAAATGGAACCCTAATCATGAAGTCTATCAATAAACTTCCATTCTTACTTGGCAAAGATATCCATATCTATTGAAGGACCGAAAACGGCGACCAGAGGAGGGTAAATAGGAGCCGGAATTTTTTTCGATAATTAAGGCCACTGTCCCAAAATCACCGCCAAACTCGCAAACCAAACACCGTGATGTCCATGACCCAACTAGTGGTGGATGTTCCCTAGGAACACAGTGGGACACCATAAATGGCAAGAGAGCGCTTCCCAAACCGAAGGACGGAAAATGAGATACCCAACTCCTATTGAGAAGAAGCGAGTTCCCGAATCTAAAATACCCAAGCCAACTTGTGATAAGAGTACCTAGATAAGTTTCTTGGAATGGTAGAAACCCAACGCAAAAGACGGAACACGAAACTGAGATCAAACGACCAAAGAAACACTACTGAACTGAGTGCAGTCAGCCATATGCTGAACAACACAGAGCGACCTTCGGAGAAAAATCGAAAACCCTATCAAATGATGTTCAAAAATTATGAAATTTTAACATGGCCTCTAGACACATTGAGGTAGGTCTCCACCAAATTTCAGCTCCAAACTTGAAAGTTTGACCTACCGGACACGTCCGACATTCAGACCGGACGTGTTTGGTATTTACGAGCAGTTCTCGTGAAAAATTGATTCAACATCCAAAACTATCAAATCAACTTGGAATGACTTGAAACTTTGTAGAGAGGATTACCACAAAGTTGGTAGGCTATGCCTAGAAGATAATCGCCCAAGGCAAAGCCAATCAACGGGAAAACAAGAAATTGCGATGAACCCTAGAACTTGATTCGCCCCGATCTATGAACTCGCAAGAAATTAGATGAAATCCTTCAGTGGAAGGGATCAAATCACATCCTAGTCCATCTCAGATAAAAAAGAACGAGTCAAAACGCTCGCAAAAAGATGAATCGAGCCAAGAAAGAAAAGGGGAAAACAAGAACGCGAAGAACACGAATGCGATTCACAAAAGCACCTCACAAATTGAATCCCAGAGGACACGAGGAGGTTAGGACCTCCATTTCCAACCAAAACCACAATTACACCGAGACACTAGTTCATCGGTGGAACTCTTGAGAAGAACCTAGAGGGGGAGAAAAACCTAGAGAGAGAGGTGTAAGAATGAAATGGCAAGAGGTGAGAGAGATTGGGGCTCTCTCATCCTTATTTAACATGGCTATTACACAATCCCAAACATGCCCCTAAATATTTTGAGTCGAACCACTTAACCCGAGGGCGTTATGGTCCAACCTGAGGTAGTCTTCATCTGACGGCCACCGCACCCTTCATGAGATAGCTTCACCTCGATGCAAACTCCTCGATGTCGTCACATGTCGTCCGTTCCTCCTTGGAATCTCCGCCTTAGTTTTGAGGCCCAAACCCGAAAATCGTCCACCCGATGGTTTTGAGGCTCAACCCACCAAACCATCCGCGAGTAGCGTACTCCATATGCGTCCCCCGCAACTCGACGCGTGTCACCTCCGTCCTCGACCGCCCGGCCGCCAAGTCTTCCAGAGCCTCCGCTCGACTGGCACGTCCATCGTCTTGACTTGGTCAACATGGTCACTCCCAAGTACACTTGCGCTTGTCGACGTCCCCAGATGTCAACCACCACGGCTGGTCACCCGGTCTCCTGGTCCCTCGGTCCAAGCCTCACGTCCGTCCTTCACCGCTCCCAGTCCATTGGCACGGCACGTCCCTACTTGACCTTCACCTCGCCATCAACCACCGCCTCGGGGCTCCACACCTGCGCACCACAAGGCAAGAGACATGTTGCATAACCCAACTCATGCCATGGTTAGTTCACAAACTGAACCCAAGACACGAATCACGTTGGCAATCACTCATCATAAATCCAAACCACAAGGGCACATATCAACCTTGTGTTCACATCTATGATTTCCAAGGTATGGCATGGCAATGTATTTCGTAATGTCGATTGCAAAAACACAATTCTGAGTCCACTTTGGAGCTCCACCGAGGTACACTACTAGTCACAAGCCACTAAGTCTTGCCACTCGCTGCCTGTCTCTTCCGGGCACCTTGGCATCATCCACTATGGAGTTTGTCCACCAAGGAAGAGCTCTCCTCGTCCCTTACATACCAATCTTGGAGGGTTGAAGTTGCTAGAGAGGCAACAAGCTTCTAAGTTCCCTAGCACATCAAAGATACAACTACATGCAACGCATCTCTCTCTAGTTCTCAAGCTAAGGTTTAATAATCACTCTTTACTAGTGATGTCATGAGCAGAATCCTAGATCACTAAGATCTCATATATTGGAGTCTGCTTGACTGCTTCCACTAGATCCCAGTCACTATCGCGCGCTTGCGCCGCTAACTGAAGCGGCGCACACGATGACCCCGTGGCCGGAACTAAGAAAGAAGGGGGCAGGGGCAGGGGATGGGCGATAGGCGGAACGGCCAGCTGTGAGGTCACCACGGCGAGGGCGGTGGACGAGGCGGCGATGGTTAGGGTCTTAGATATTGCAACCATCCATGGCCGGTGGTCTTAGAAGGAGGGGCCTAGGGCGGTGGGTGGCCCAACGGTGGTGGCATGTTGACGGGCGGTGAGTGAGGCAACAGCGGCGCCGCTGAGCGGGTGGAAATAACCGGATGGGCGGTGCTGGTGAACTCCTAGATTGGGGTTAGGGAAGGGCAGGTCATCTGGCGGGGGTGGTAGGTGGACGGTGAGGCCGTCGGCGAGGTCACCTACGGCCTGGGCGATGGTCGAGGCGGTCAGGGGTGGGGCTGGCCGGTGAGGAAGACGAAACACAAGGTAGAAGAAGGTGTGTGCCAGTATCTCTACCATGCACGCGTGTTAGGTAAGAGGGTCGCAACTAGATCTAGCTTCTACCTGCCAATAGTTTCAATGTACTCCAACACCTTTTAAATGGACAGCTAAGGGCATATTTATAGTCCCTATACATCAAAATTCATCAAGCTCATGGGTTGCAAACATAGTCCTCCTAGATGATCCAAGGGCCATGCTAGCGTCCAAACGACTAGACGGACCCGCGTGTCCGGACGCTCACGCATGCTGTTGCACTTACCCGTGTGCTGTTGCGCCTGATGCGCCCTACGTCTCCTCTTGTTTTTTGGGAACATGCGCCTCCTCTTGCTCTTGTTGCACCTCGCCTGTGCCTGCTGTTGCGCTTGCACGGAAGAGCATGTGCGTGGGGTCTGTCCAGCTGCATGCGAGAGAGAGGGAGCATAGTGCGCGTACCCATGTGTTGACCTGGCTACATGCTGCACCATGGTTGGCCATGCCTGGTGGTGCTGAGTGCCTGGTTCTGCGTCCGTTGTTGGGTGTTGGCCCGCTCTAGCGCTCTACATGGGCACATGCACTTTGACCAGGGGTGCTTGCCCGTTTAGGCACTGACCATACATTGTGTGCACGTCCGACTGTTGGAGCTAACCCACATGACAGAGATAGGCAGTGCTCAGTGACGGATCTAGGATTTTATCTAAGGATATGATGTCAAAAAAAATTCACTTTCAATTCGGTAAAACCATTTGACAATTCGGTAATAATTAAAAAACATCCATAAATTACAATATAAATGGTTCAAACACACCATATTGATAGTTCAAAATATAGACATAAAAGAGAGCAGGAGACTTACAATACTACTTGTTTGAGTTTCATAGCCGAAATTTTTATGGGACATGATTCAATTATACCATCCTCATTTACTTTAAGAAAATATTCCGCTCAATTAATATACAGAATTGCTGATCAATCTCAATTATCTCTAATGTTGGGTGAATCCCAAATATCACGGCATGAGGAGAAGACTAGATGATGTTAGCAAATAACAATGAAAGTAGACAGGATTTTTCTACAGGAAGACGAAGAGGCCCAATAGCAAAATTGAATCTCACATTCTCACCTCGATGGCACAGGCAGTCAGGCTCGGCGCATTATGGCATTATGCGCAGACAGTAGTCTGGGTAGATTACATCCTCAATCTCGGTCATGATAGATTAGTTGCGTACTGGCTAGGTGCGATAGATTAGTATGGGTAGATTACATCCTCAGCGCTGGCTAGGTGCATGCAGCACGTGTGTGCTCGCGAGTCGTGTGGGGGGCAACACTTGCTGCAACATACTAAAATAGGGTGAAACAAATTGAACATACGCTTGCAATATGTGTATAGCCACTGCAACGTATGCAACATACGCGTATAGCCACCGCAACATTTGCAACATCCAATAAAACAGCTCAAACATTTGGAAGATACACTTGCAATATACGTGTATAGCCATTGCAACATTTACAACATTCAGATGAAACACATGCAACATCCGGATAAAACATACAAAAATACACCCGAAACGCATCGCCAGCGAGGAGTTCGATGCCCACAATCACCCGTTACGGAAGCAGAGAATGGCACATGCACATGTGGGCCTTGCACTCCTCTCACGAATTCCCAGCGTCGGCCATTCTCTCTCTTTGGTCACGCTCACACGTTGCATGCACCCACACCGAGCGAGTGGTCGCACGTGCTCCCATGCGCTGACCGCTAAACGGACGGGTGTAGGCCATGTGATTGCAACACGCTCCCTTCTTTTTTTTACTTGGTCATCATGTCGCGAAGGGCGGTCTGTCCGAACAAACGGACGTCCTCAACCAAGCATCACCAATGATCCAACGTCCATTGATACCCTTCATCGAACAATAATCCAATGAGGATCTGACTATTATCGACCATTGGCACTTGAGCGCACATCCCCCAATGATCACGATACCGTCTCTCCGGTTAAAAAAAATGACCCCCGATGGATCTAAAAAGAAAACTGATGGGCTCTGTACTGTACATGACCTTCCGCAATGTTCACGATGTCACGATCAATGTCCGAGAAAAGGAGATGTCGTGGTCCTGTCAAATCGCCTTTTTTGGTGTATATAAGATTCCTATTAACAGATTGACTATGACTGCTATAGATGCTATGACTGATTTATCGTGTTTTTTCCATTGCATCCCGGTGGCTTTCGTTGAGCCCTTGAGCTGAACGCATGACGGCACGTCCATTATCCATCCACCCGGGCCTGGCCTCTGTATGTCCGCAGCCTCGTTTCGTATCGTCGAGGATGATGAACCACGGGCCATGGGCCAGATTTTGGGCTTTACATCTGCTGTCACGAGAAAGTAGTGTGCGTGTGCCACAGCAAATTTCGGTCCAAAATATAGCAAAGAACACACGCTCCTCTGTGCAGTCAGTCCTGCTAATCAGCGAACCATCACAGGTGAAAACCAGCGATCGATTCTGCCTCCCTTTCAACTTTCCATTTTTAGAAAAAAAAAATATTTCAGTAACTTTTCTTTTCTGGAAAGTTACATAGTTAACCAGCGGTCGATCCCCGCACCTTTGCAACTTTGTATTTTTGGAAAAATAAATTTATTTCTACACTTTTCTTTTTATAAAGTTATACAAAGTTATTAGCATAACTTAAATGTATAACTTACTTAGGGATGGAAATAGATGTCTAGAAATCTGAATTATCTGAATCCGTATCCATAAAAATGTGTAATATGGATATTTGTATTCGTATTGGTTTCTAATGTGGATACAAAATGCCTAAATGGATCTATCCGAAATCGTTTTCCGGTATTTTTCTCTATCCGGTTCTAGATCCGTATTCCACAAAACTATAGAATATCTAATATATATCTGTATCTACGAAGAACAAAGTATAGTGAATCTATTCAGAAGTTTTCTTTTCATGACTAGTGACTAAATTTTAGTATTATTAATGATGCATTGGAACTATTTAGTAGTATATCTATAAGTAACCTTTAATATTAGTTTAATTAATACTATCCATGATACATAAATATTAAATTAATTTTAGTATTTTTTCTCATTTAGTTTAACCTAATATATTTGTTGTTGCAAATGATTTGAATACTTTAATTAATTTTGTGTTGATGAAATTATTTCATATAATTTATAATTTCATGATAAATATTATTTAAATAATGATTGATTAATTGATATATCTAATTATTAAATATTTATTGATAAGTATATTATTTTGTATGAGCTATTCTTGTCTATGTTATATGCCTACATACTTTATTCTCTAGTTGTGTAATAATTTTGTAATTACAAAAAAAAAATGATAAAGTAAAATGGCTACATGTTGCCTACCATTCTTATTTAAAAAAAAATTCACTTAACTTATCATTTTATTAAATATTATCCATTATAATCTAGTTCACTATGGTATTTGAGATTATGAGAAGTGTACTTCGATTTTATTTGACTTTGGTTATTGACGAATTTAGTAGTAAAATTCTATTCATCTATGTTGAATTTAACAATATGCACTTTGAGTTGAATTGATAAATATCCGAATAAAAATCCATCTCAGAGACTTGTTTTGTATTCATATTTGACAAGGCCCGTATCATATTGGAGTCCGAATTAAAATGTGATAAAAGGTGACATCTAGATCCGATTCCATGTGAATCTAATCCGTTTCCATCCATAACCTTGTTACGTGACAAAGTTACGCGCATAACTTATATGTATAACTTACTACGTGGCAAAATTATGCACATAACTTATATTGTATGTATAACTGACTACGCGACAAATTTATACGCATAACTTGTATGTGTAATACTTTTTTAACATAACTTTTACAACACAACTTTACATAATTATACAAATAACATAACTTATATACATATAAGTTATTATAGTCCAACATCTTAAACTAGTTGAGAAGAAGTGAAAAAGTAAAAAATGGAAGAAAAAAGAAACAGAAAAAGAAAAAGAAAGAAACATCTAGGTAGTGTTTAGTTCCCAAAATTTTTCAAGATTTTCCGTCACATCGAATCTTTGGACGCATGCATGAAGCATTAAATATAAATAAAAAATAAAACTAATTACACAGTTTAGACGAAATTCACGAGACGAATCTTTTAAGCCTAATTAGACTATGATTGGACACTAATTATCAAATAACAACGAAAGTGCTACAGTACTATTTCCAAAAAAAAATCACCAACTAAACAAGGCCCTGGCCGGTGTCCGCATGCCGCGGAACGACCTAAACCCACACGCATGGAATAGGTCGATTCGAGTGGTAGAAGAAAACATCTTCTACAACTAAAAAGAATAAAAAATAAATATTTTTTTAAATACGATATTTGTTTTGGTTCATCTGTCCACGCGTGCGATCCCACGATGCCGACAGGTGGGACCTCCTCCAAGCTTTGATCCCACGAGTCCCCCAACCCTCGCCCCGACGCCTCTCCGGCCCACGGCCCCCTGCTGCCCTCGCCCGCGATCACCCCCACGCGACTCCTTGGCCTTTGTGTAACCCTAGCCGCCGCCGGTTGACGCGAGGTCGCTGCAGGCACGCCGCCTCCAGGCGTCGGGAGGCCACGGCGAACGGGGTCACATCGCCCTGCGCCTCACGTCGGCAACGTCCCCCTGCGCCTCACGTCGTCTGCCGCTGCCTGGATCCTTCACAGATGGCTGAATCCGGCCTGGCCGCCTCCATCTCTTGCCCATCGTCGACCTCGCAGGGGAGGCGTGCCAACGCCCCGCGACTGGATCAGGCGGAGTCACGTGGGTCCTCCACCGTCATCGACATCGGTAAGGTGTGAGAGGAGAAGGGTGCCGTCCGACGCGAGCTCGGTTGCGCCACGGGGGATTGGGGCGGCGCTAGCTCACGGCACCCAGAGCAAGCACAAGGTCCTTGGCCTTCTTAATCAACGGCGAGGTCCCGTGGGTCCATGATGCTCATCTCCTCTGCCTGCTGAAGTGGAGATCCACCCGTCCGGATATGGATTTCTTTCATCTTCACTGGTGAGCAATCCATCCACCAAGTCTGAATATTTCTCTCTTCCATATGTTCAGTTTCTGACTGATTTTTGTGTGCTGTTAGATTAGATGCCCTACTAATCCATCAATCTGACTATTCAATGCTAGAATCTGCTATTGTCAAACCACGATCTGGTGTCGCTGCTGTGCAAACGAGATCCATGGACCCGTCCAAGATCTGTCTTCCTACAACTACTGAACTACGGCAACGTGGAAGGAGGTCTGGAAGCAGAAACAAGAGCGTGCTCATCCAGCCTTGTTTGTTGGTTGTTAGCAGTTGCAGCGTGCTTAATTATTTCCTTTGGGTGCTGAGTGCTGATGGTGCACTAGAGTCTGTGTGCGTATAGAAGTTGTAGTTGATGCTAGCAGCGTGCATTAGATATCTAATATGGAGCAAGAGCAAGTAAGATATGCTACAGTGCTACTAGAGTGATAATGCGCTACTGGAGTGTGTTCTTCACTTGATTAAACTGCTAATCTCTAGCTAGGCGCACATAAAAGTGATATCCAATTTCATTAGTAAAAAAAAGGTTATTGTATTAATCACAATATATCTAAAATCTGCAAGTATGTTTGTACCTTTGTTACTACTTGCTACATTGCTTGATGGTGTACAGCTATACGAGTTGGAGAGAATCCAGAATGCAAGCTCAACCGTTTATGTAATGCTGAATTTGTAGACTAAGATGATACATCACATATATATATATGGAATCATTTGTGTGGTTTATTTGTTGCTTCATATCATCTTAATGATATTTATCGTGGTCGTTGCCTGTATATTGCATAGTAAGATGTTGTTTTTAAGTCATCTGCAATGTAGTAATTTATAGCAAAAACTTGTCATTTCTTTTCATAGAGTATGATGCCTGTGGTTCTAAATTGTTCTATAAATTTTTTGTCCAGAACAGTGAAGCTCGACAGCCATGCATTGTCCAGATAAGTCTCTACCATCAAGCCGAATTAATCCCTACAGGATAATTATCGTTATCTGGTTGGTGGTTTTTGTGTTCTTCCACTACTGGGCGATGCACCTGTTGAACAATACTAGCCAATTTGGAAAAACCTCAGCCTGCCCATGGTAAGGTATTTAAAACACAAGGTACATATTTGGCAATTAAATTTGTGTGGAATCGATTAATACGATGACTTTGATATGAAATTGGCATGTTATTTTTTAATTTCTCTTTACAAATATTTTTTTATAAACATGTACATGTCTGATGTAATCCTAAAGTTGCTAATAAACAAACATTAAATATTAAATTTTTATGTCTGTCTGATTCTTTGGTCTCAATTTCTTTTCAGAGTTGTCCTACATATGATGATCTGTTCAAGGCGCATGGACAGCCCTCGTTCGTAGCCTATCTATACAGTCGTTCATAGGATGTCAGATTTTAAATAACTTGTTAGTTTTCTATGAACTGACAATGTATTTTCAAATTATTGCAGCTCTCTAAAGTTTCTGAAAGCTGACATGAAAAGAATGGATCTTAACGGTAGTGGAAAACTTAAAGCCAATAACAAGGCAACTGGCAACCAGTTATCAGTATTGGCGGGTGGCCCTCGGTCTAGGGAGGGAGGAGAACGGCAATGGGCTTGGCCCACGTGCGGAGAGGTACACGGGAGATGTGGGAGCAGGGCCACGGGTTAGCTTCGGTCCAAGAGGAGGTTGAGGCTTGGGCTAGCATCAGGAGCAATTTTAACCTAAGAGTTGTTAGTCTTGGGCTAGCATTAGAAAGAGATTTAGCCCACAAGTGCGTAGAAAAATACTATTTTTTTTTACTTTTATCGTAGCGTTAGCACAGCGAAGTTATGTTAAACATGAATCATGTATGATGCAACGCTTCTGTGAATCATATGTAATGCCATCTGTTAATTTTATTTGGTAATTCGAGGTTATATTACATCCGAATCATGTCATGCCCATTTTAAGCTGGGTAGTTATGTGTTTTCATCTGTGCTCGAAGCCTCAGATGACAATATTAAGCTGCATCCTATCTGAGTATACTGGGTTACAAGGTGCCCATTATGTCATAGCATCGGTTCCGATCCATTGTTTTGGTTTGTTTGTGAAAGGATCAAGATGCCCAAGAGGGGGGGTGAATTGGGCTAATTCGAAATTCTCTTGCAATAAACAAATCCTACGGATAGCCCAATTAACCCCTTGTGCCTAGAAAAGTATTTCTATCAAACTAATGCACAACGAACTCACCACCTATGTTCCAACCTTACTCAAGCAAGCAATTCTATGGATGTAAAACAAGTATTGAATTGCTTAAAGTAAATACTCAAAGTAAGTGCTCAAAGTAAATAGGGAGAGAAAGGAACGCGGCGATGTTTTGCCGAGGTATCGAAGAGTCGCCACTCTCCACTAGTCCTCGTTGGAGCACCCGCGCAAGGGTGTAGCTCCCCCTTGATCCGCGCAAGGATCAAGTGCTCTTTACGGGTTGATTCTTCGACACTCCGTCGCGGCGAATCACCCAAAGCCGCTCACAACTTTGAGTCGGGTCACCCACAAGCTCCGCCGGGTGAACACCAAACTCCCAATCACCACCAAGCCGTCTAGGTGATGGCGATCACCAAGAGTAACAAGCACGAACTCTCACTTGACCACGCGAAGCCTAATGAGACGATGGATGCACACTTTACTACTCTTGATTTGCTAGTGAGGCTACTCTCTTGGATTCTCAAATCACAAACACCTCACTAGGACCTTGCTCTTCTTGGCACTCACAAACGTGTTTCTCAGCTGTTGGAATGAGCAAAAGTCACTCCACTCACGAGTGGAGCTTCTATTTATAAGGCAGCCTGAAAAACTATCCGTTATGAGCTTCTGCGGGGTGACCGGACGCTCCGGTCGTGATGACCGGACGCTCCGGTCAGTTCTACCCGCGAACCAGTATTTAAAGAGTCGACCGGACGCTGGCAGGGTCCGGTCAGCACTGACCGGACGCGTCCGGTCGCATAAAACCCTTACTGGAACCTTACTGGACTCGACCGGACGCTGAACCCTCAGGGTCCGGTCGCACTGACCGGACGCGTCCGGTCACACTTTTCCAAGTCTGGACCCTTACTGGAGTCGACCGGACGCTAGCTCTCAGCGTCCGGTCACACGACCCTCCAGCGTCCGGTCACAACAGACTTAACCACCTCAGTCAAACGAGCTGACCGGACCCTGCGGCCAGCGTCCGGTCGCACCGGAGCCAGCGTCCGGTCAGTGTTTGACCCTCCATTCACTTTCAACTTTCGAACATATGTGAATGAAGTTTGCTCCAAAGGATCTTAGACATTCATAGGAGCTACCTAGAGCTAGTTTTAACAAGTGTGCACCACACCTAACTCACTAGACTCAACTAGGTCAAGCTACCAGTTCATACCCCCCTTCATAGTACGGCCAAAGGAAAAACAAAGTCCTAAACTACTCTAAGTGTCTCTCCAACTCCAATCGACACTTAGAACTAGTTATCCTTAACCTTGTCGTCCATCCTCTGAAAACCGAAACGATTTCCATCGTAGGGGCATGACAACCTCGATTGCCCAATCGATCTCCATTACCATGACTTAACTTAATTGCCTCTGCAAAACACACGTTAGTCATAGTAATCTTGTATTGACATTAATCACCGAAATCCAACTAGGGGCCTAGATGCTTTCAATCTCCCCCTTTTTGGTGATTGATGACAATACTACCTCGAGTATGTTATGGAGTGAGGTTTTTGACGGGCTTGGTTCATATAAGCTTTTGTCAATAAGAACAAAGAGTTAGTCAAGCTTATATGACCCAAGCCAACACAATGTACTCAAAGGATATGAATTAAGTATGAGTACAAATAACAAAGCTCATTTGCTTCGAAGTATAAACGCGGAAGCAAACGCAAATGAGCATAATCACAAGTGATATGACATATAGAAAAGCGAAGTAGAAATCACACATGTCAAATATCACAACCACGTAGATAGCACTATCACATATATATAATAGTATGCATGAAAGTAAACACACGAATGCATAAGTAATAGTGTATCACACAAATAAAACTCCAAATGTATATAATAAGCTAATACTAGATAACTAGCTCCCCCTAAAACTTGCTCCCCCTGAGTCTACATACTCAAACCCTCTCCCCCTTTGGCGTCAAACACCAAAACCTAAGGGTCGGACGGCGGGGCTGCAGCGGACGAGTCGGGCGCTGAAGTACGTGGAGCAAGATGGAACTGGGCGCCATCATCATCAGATCCTGAGCTCTGAACTGACTGACCCTCTGAAGCAGGAAGTGTCGCTGAAGCGGTCTGGGTCTGAGCTGGGGCTGGTGCTGCCTGTGACGCTGCAAGTAAGTCTGTCGTAGGATCTGACGAGGCGACAGACGAGGGGAGCCTCTGAGTGGTCATGATAGCTGGAGCTGCTGTAGACGGACCGGCAGTATGCATGTGAGGCGGAGTAGGCATGCCGGTTAACTCGCTGAATGATGCTCCAAGACTCCTGGAGACTGACGACTCAGGCACGAACAGCGAGGAAGACTGCTCTGGTGTAAAGCCCGTCTGAAAGGGCGTGAACTGCGGGGCAACACCCGGTGAGGCTAACCACTGGGACACCTGTACTGGAGGTGACGTGAACTGAACTGGAGGCTGTCCCTGACTCTGAAGCCCGATGGGCTGTACTGCTGGAGTCGTCGAAGTGGTAGGAGGCTGTGCAAGCTGGGGCGAAGGCTGTGGCATTGGGACCCCAATAGCTGTCACTACGTGCTGCATGAATC
>NW_027098102.1:0-60000 GCF_019320115.1 Miscanthus floridulus
GAAGCTTAAAGAGCTCCAGTTCACGTCATATGCTGAGCAACAAGAGTATCTCCATGTTGCCAAAGACGCCCGTGATGTGGTGTACCACATCCTTGATAGTGCACAGGAAATGGTAACGCAGACGGAGGCCGAGAAGGACCCCACCAAGCAAGATATTGCCAAGGATGTCTATGAATACTGCACCAAAGGCATCCAAACATCCCTACAATTCATTCGTAGTTGCAACACCCGTCACACCTACCTTGACAAGCTCAAGAGCCACAGTGATGATCTCATCAAGCAGCTAAAGTGGCTCGATCCAGCCACCCAACAGAAGGAAGCTCAACGTCTTGCTCTTGAGGCCGGCACGTATAAAAAAGCCGTGCTTGAGTATGCCGAAAAGTTTCAGCATTTTATCCCAAATCAATTCTCAAGATGGCTCAAGGAAAACAACATCAATTTTGAGGATCTTGTGAAACGGTATGTCCCTACATCATCACCATCATTATTATCAGTATTATTATCTTACACAATGGGAATTTGAAACCAAAATTGATAAAATTATTCGATCTCACAAGTGTTGGATTAAATCACAAGGTTATTTAACTTTGGTTTATGAAAATAGTAAGATATTGAACTTTACTGAAATTTGTAGAAATTTTGTTGTACTTGCTTAACATTGCTTAGAACAAACAAAAGAATTTTGGAATCACTTAGAGAACATAATATTTGTTTACTCTTTAGATTTAACGATAGTGCTTTTGTAGTACTCACAACAATTGTTTTCCTGCCTGTCCCATGGTACATGCAGAAATACGGCAAAGCTTGGTTTTAATAAGCCTTTTAAAAACTTGGATAATATCCAAAAGCTACAGGTATGAACTAACTTACTCTCTAAACCTTGCCCTTTACAGGCCTATCATAAATTAATTGCTTAATGAACAATGGTTAAGGTACCATAGTACACTTTTTTCTCAGTTTTAAATATTATAATATTATTCCAATTTATATATATATATATATATATATATATATATATATATATATATATATATATATATATATATATATATATAAGTTTGTGGTACTGTATTTCGAACAAAAGTTTTAATAAGGAAAGAAGTCGGGACATAAAATGATTTAGGTTATGTTCTTAAGAGCTGCCATTTGTTGAACTGAACTAAACTGAATTGAAGTTGTTGAATTTGGTGATTCAATATCCATTTTTGACCATCTAAACTATATGTAAGGCATAGCAATATCGTAATCAAATGAAAATTTTATATCAAAAACTTTCCAATGGTACTTGAATCATTCTGGAATTGATTCCGATGAGAAGTTGTCAAGCTCTGGAGTTTTCGAGTTGTACTAAACTGAAATAACTTCATGACAAAAGAACAGGGCCTTACTTAATATATCTTGGAATTGAGCATATATAGTGAACACTAAAGTGGAGTCATTTCTTCATAAAATGGTTCCTCCGTTAGAATCGGTTTGAACCTTTTCTAACTTTGGAGTGAGGTCATTTTAGTTTTGGGTTTTATGATAAGATGACATCATGATAAATTTTAATCATAATGTGGCGTGTTAATTCCTTGAGAAAGTAGCTAGGGGGTTATATATTGTATGGTAAAGTGGTACTTGAATATATATCACTGCAATGTTTCATGTTCGTCAGGTATATGAAACTATTATTGAGGAAGCGGGTCAAGGAAAATCTGTGGTGACTTACTCAGTTGATGCTTTGGGAACAGTCGGGGTTGCATTTTTGGTTTTTACAGCAGCAGCAATGGTGTGGGACATATACACAGCAGAGGATAAGACGGAGGCAGCAGTTAGAAATGCAGTGAGTGCGTTAAGTGAAGTAGTTACCCTTGCGATCAGTGAGGTAGCTAATGTTGCTATACAAGCTGGACTCCGAGCGCTTAGCATTGAACTCGCTTCTGCAACTGTCACGGTAATCGGAGCAGTCGCTGGGTTTGGAATTGGTGTGGTCATTGGGATAGCTGCAGGTGCGCTGCTTGACTTGATTTTCAGCTCTGGAACGGTGGACATCACAGAAGGGCTTACCGCTTGTCGTGTGGCTCCTATGCCCGATGGCCTCGAACTGGCTCGTCTAGTTAAGCATAATTACCCCGACCTGTAAACTGATTATTATATGCTACTATACATGGATCACAAGAGCCGTGATGCAATTTCGTGGCAGAAGAATAAGTGCTGTTATTAGTGGCGTGCGTGCATGGACTCGAGTTTAGTATTTTTTATACTAATATGGCATTCGTGGATGTTATCCCTTCGCATCTACTTTTTTTGAGTTTATATATGAAAGAAAAACGAAGTGAGTAGTGTGGCTGCTTTGACCAAAAAATTTTTTTTGCTAGCTTTACTATTCTGTTCACGTGTGTCTACGGCCTGTTTGTTTCCTTCGTTGAGGGCCTTTGGGACAGGGCGGTCTCTTTCTTTTTTTTTTTTGAATTACACAGTAAAGCAGACGCTCACGGCGCACGCACATTCACCCTATGAACGCACGTATGGAAACCTTACCCATATGAGCACCTCCGTAAGATTACGCCGGCAGATCTCAAGATTGACGAAGGCACCATAGGCGTCTCGCTTTCGACGGGAACATTGCCTACCACTGAAAGCAAAACACCGTTAAATCTTGAAATAAAAACCCAGAAAAATACGAACACCCATACTAAGTCGATGATTTGAGCAGGTTCTATCACACAAAACCTAACCAACTGATGAGCTAGGCTCAGTTCGCTAGGCCGGCCTGTTTGTTATCCTCGATGGCTCACAGGCCAGGCTAGGTATTTAAAGCACAACGAGAGCCTATATCCAGAGAAACAAAAATGGATTTGGTTTTTAGGGTCTAGCTCAATCCGTGTGGCCTAAGTGGTTGTTTGCATCACCTCGCAACCCCTTTCATCTCACTCACCGCCGCCCTGTTCTTCTCCCCATGCATGAGACGAACGACGATGCGCCTCCGCAGTCCGGTTGCAGCCGTGGCGCGGAGATGAGGACTACTAGCGGCACCATCTCTGAGGTGAAGCGTGAATGCCGACGTTGTTGTGTGGAACTCGGCCCCAGGGATGGCCATTGGTGCGGGCGCAAGTGGAGCAGAGCGGGCGCGAGCGCGAGCGCGAACGCGACAGATTAGAATAATACGAAGTTTGCTACGCCTATAGACATCAAGTTCAAACCAGATGTGTTTGGAGATGTCCACTGAAAAGTCCATGTATTTGAGCTTTATGGATGTTCTTAAGTGAAATTCTAAGTTCCTTAACAAAGCACATGCGCGCGCTGACTCCGGCGCCTCGGTCCGCTCCCTATCCTGCCAGTGTTGGAGCTCGTGCAGCCTCCACTCTAGCTCCATCGCGGAGACTCCTCCCTCATGCCGCTGCTCTCATGACTCGTCGTCGCCGTTGTTGTCCAGGAGAGGAAGCGGAGTGGAGGCGCTTTCCTCTGTGGTGTTGCGGCGATCTTCCGGCGCACTGCCCGCCCGACCGCCCTGCCCTACCTCGTCTTCCCCCTCGCCGAATCGGAGCCTCGCTTGCGTCCACCAGTCTCAGAGCTCGAGATCTGCTTTCGCACGCCGCGCCCCCCAGGATTCAGGTTTGGTGCCCTGTCCTCGCCTATGCGATTTGTGCCCCGGGGTTTCGGTTTCGGCTCCTTGTTCGTGCGATTCTTAGGTATTTGTGTTAGTTACGGTTTTTAGGAAGGGATGATCCGTTTGGATTCTGGTGTACAGAACGACGGTGGATCCGTCCATTTTGCTGAATGTCTCCCGATCTGTTCCATTTTGTTGTGTTGAGAAGCTCGGTTATTCTAGGAAAGTGACGAGGATGGAGGATGGCATTTGAAAGGTCTTGGGAGGCAAATCTGGATCTGTCACTCGCTCATCACTGGCTCAAAGTGATAGCAGGAACCCTGCCTGAATTTGCAGCTTCCAACAGGGTGAGTTGCAGATTAGATTAGGGCGATATGCCATGTTTATAGCTTGTCATTTTAAACACTAGAAAAAAGAACAAATAGAGAAATGCTAATGTATATGAAGATACTCCATAAAGTTATCTTGTTACATTAGCCCCTTGATATGTGTTCCTCATCTGTTGCTTGATTTATTCAATCCCCTTTCCTGATGTGGTGTCAATTTGCTCGATTGGTTGTGTTTTTGTTCCGTTACTGTTGTCTCACTGTAGCCCTCTTCCAGCCAGAAATCCACCAGCTGCAAGTAGTGAAGCGAATTGCGTTAGCCAGAAGCAACAGGTGAATCCCAATCTACGGCTGGGTTGGCTGGCTGCAATTACTAATGTCGTCGGCCAAGGCTACTGCATTCATTGAAGTTTTTAAAGTTCTCTATATGTATTTGCTAGTGGTGTCACTGGAGTCAAGTTTCTTTTAGTGAGGAGCATACAATTCCAAAGATCGTAAAACTGGACTTGCAGGTGTTTTGTTCTTTCTAGTCTGAACTTGTATTCCATTAGTTTGTGCTAACTGAATCTAGAGAACCAATGATCGGGGTAGGGGTCTGTAGAGCTAGTTTGGTTGCTTTGTCTGATAGCATTTGTTTGTTTTTTTTTCATTTTTTCCGTTGCCCTAAAGGTTAGACAGCAGGCCTTTTTCACTTTGCGTCTGGGGCACCCCTCCTTCCCTCCGATATTTTTCCAGACGTAGTGGTATTGGCATTGACCTTTTCGATGGTATTCAGCCCGTTCGTTTGGCTGTGGCTTATCGTAAACGATCGTAAATTTTCAGCCGGAACAGTATTTTTCTCTCACACAAACCAGCCAGCAGTACTTCTTCATAACCAGCAACAAAACGAACCAGCCAACCGAACAGGCTAATTGTCTCTATGATGATAGTGAGTTGACTGAATTATGAATTCAGGTGTCAGCATGTAAAAGGTAACGGTAGCAAGAAATGTGCATACAGCTGCAGGTCATCTATAGCCCTGCGTGACAGGTAGCTGATGTAGCTCTGTGGAAGATGTACACTACAAGTTGGTGTTGCATACCATACACTGTACAAGAAAGTTGTGTTTAGTTTAGTTATAACAAAAAAAGAAATAAAGTTGTGTTCAAATAGAAAATATCTTCCTGTAAACTTCGTTCTGAAAATCTTCCCTGTGAATGCAGTTTTGCCCAACATTCTAGGATCTGTAAATCCGGTAATCATTTTTGGTATTATGTAACTCATTGATTATCTAAAATAGAATAATCTGAGTTGCATGATTTGTCTCCTTGCTTTTGAAATGATTGTTGCTATGATTAAAAGTATTTATATTTTTCCATTTTTTCTATTTATTTTCAGTCCAATGACAACCTAAACTTAGGTGGTGTGAAGAATGTTCAAACTGTTTCTTGTCTTGATTTGCATGTTTCAGTCCCCAAAGCTATTCCCCGTAAATCAAAATGATATCCTTTGTCTGAAACTGCAGCTCCTGATTTGCATCTTAGTGGTTAGTATCCATTTCTTGATTGCACATTTATAAGTAGTAAATTGCACACTTCAATTACTGCAATTATGGTGTTTTTCATGTGCAATTATGTTGAGAAATCTTGTATTTGTGTCAACACAGATCAAATGTTTGTCCTTGTTTGACTATGGAAACAATTGTAATTGTTAATTGTCTTTGTGTTAATGCATATTTTGTTGCTAAACGCACTAGTATATTGAGCTTCTAGCCTTCTAGGTCCTTTTGAGTTTCTAGTGAAGTTGTTAATTTGTTTGTTGGATGCCCTTTGACTCCTTGCAAATGCACTAAACTGGGATCTACATCTATGTTTGTACACTTAATCTGCTCAGACGATTTGTGAAATGAATTCATGCCTTTCCATTTGAAGTGACAAATGATATTTTGTTGATTTTGACGCATTTGTTGTGTTTCATGTTGATCTATCCATGGCTAAAGCTGAAGATGATGGTGTTGAGGCTGTAAGTGCTATTATAAGCATCCTTCGCATGCAACCTTGCAAGGTCAGTCTTTTTTATCATTCTTTTTCTTATCAAATGAATGCAGGAGTAGGATAATCGATGTTCTTTTGAATGTAGGACCCTAACATTCTGAGCAGTGACTGCTTATGGTTTTGATCTTGTTCGTGGAAGCTAAATTGCATCTTCCTGTCAAGAAAATAGTAGCTGATGAAGCGATCGCTATCTTTGTGTTGTCGGATTTCAAATCATAGTGCATCGTAGAAGCACAACCTTTAGCCTTCAGGTCTAGCCTAGTCCTATCTGCCTAGAACCAAAAGACCAGCTCCTTTGCCATCTTTGTTCTTCTCCATAGTAGTTGTAGTGCGCGCTCTATACCTGTTAATCTCTCCTATATTCATGAAAACCAAACAAAAAACATTGTCAATTAATTGCAATCAATAATAATGTAAATTGCAACTACCGAGCACCGCAATTGTAGTTTTGAGCATTTGCAATATGTGAAAATTTTAGTTACCTCATGACTGTAATTGGCATTTACATTGTTTCAAGCAAATTTGTGATAACTTTCAATGTTCATTTCCAAATCCCTTGAAATACCAACCTGCAAATCAAAAGAGGAATGGATTAGCTTACAACTTAGTAGTTTATATATAATTCAACGCCAAAAGGTTTTCCATAGAGTGTGAGTATGGGCCTAAGACCTGTCTGGATGCATAGTCGATGGATCTAACTTTCCTGACATACCTATTAAGAATCTATGTTAACCATTTTGTCTAAAACATCTCATTGAACTCATAGTCTGTCCCTTTGCGACTTGTGACTTGAGGGAATTATTACATTGGGATGCAACCCCAGTGTGATGAAGGATTAGCTAGATATTTTGCTAACCATTTTTCTATATCTATAAATTAAAGTCGTGTCATCATATTGTTATGGTTTATACTAGAACCTAATATATATGTCTAAAGAAGAAAATGTGCCACTTCATCGGCTCTTGACACTGACCGAAAAAGAGTAGTTTTTGTTATTTGGAAACTATTAACAGAGAATTTTCTCACATACAAAATATCAAATTTTGAGATAAGAAAACCTCATAGCTTGCAAAATATGCTCTAGCTACTTTCAGGTTGTCTTGGTGCAGTACTACAGAAATAAGATGCATCCACAGTAATACTACTGAATTTTTTTTGTTTGTTGTTCTTCTCCATAGTAGTTGTGGTGCTTTGTTCCTATTAATCTTTCCTGTTCATGAAAACAAAACATATAGTTAATTAATTGCAATCAACGATGATTCAAATTGCAGGTATTGAGCACCGCAATTTTAGTTCTGAGGATACGCAATATGTCCCAACACGTATCATATTTTTGTCCTTGTCTTCATGTAGACAAAAAATTTTAATATATTAATTGTGATTTGTGCCAACACATTTTAGTTATTTGTCTTTGTCCTTCTATAGATAAAAATTGTAGTATGTTAATTGTGATTTGTGCCAACACAGACCACATTTTTGTCCTTGTCTTTCTATAGAAAAAATTATAATATGTTAACTATGATTTGTGCCAGCACACACTATATTTTTGTTCTTATCCTTTCATAGAAAAAAATATTTTTTGTGATTTGTGCTGACAAATTTGTCTTTGTATTTCTATAGAAAAAGTTATAGTCTGTTCATTGTGATCTATGCAAGCCCACACTAAACTTTTGTCCTTGTCCTTTCATAGAAAAAAAATATTTCTTGTGATTTGTGTTAACCCAACTTTTCCTTTGTTTATTGTGATTTGTGCTTAACCAAGCCAAGTTTTTCTCCTTGTCCTTTCATAGAAAAAAAAATTGTCTCTTATGATTTGTGCTAACACTTTATGAACTTCGTTAATTCTGATTTGTGCCAACCACATCTCATTTTTGTCATTGTCCTTACATAGAAAAAAATTGTTTATTATGATTTGTGCTAACACATATTGAAGTTTGTTTTTTGTGATTTGTGCTAGCACACACACCACATTTTTGTCCTTGTCATTAAAGGGCGTACCTAGTGCAGAGAGCTCCCGCTCTATGCGGGGTCTGGGGAAGGGTGTTAGTGGCAAGCCTTATTCTCGCCTGTGCAATACGAGGAGACAGCGACTCGAACCCAGGACCCTCCGGTCACAGGCGGTAAGACTCTACCGCTTGCACCAGGCCCGCCCTTCATTTTTTGTCCTTGTCATTCTATAGAAAAAATTGTTACTTGTGATTTGTGCCGAGCCATTTTAGATTTTTGTACCAGCACACACCACATTTTTGTTATTCTTTTTTATTGTAATTTATGATCTCCAATAGCTGGATCTGCTTTTATATATAAGATTTGTACTATTTTTTAGCTTATCACTGTCCATACTAATTTTTCATTAGTACTTAGGGAATCTTTGTTTGCAATTGTGTAGAGGCCGTGTGCCAGGTTATATTTAAATATGAGCTGAACTGTAGAAGTATGTACGCTGCTACTAGTCCCCACTAGTTCCTAGGCACCTGTGTCCTTGCACCACACCACAGTCTGTAGCACTAGTTGGGCTTTTGTACTAGGAAGGAAGCTGCTGAGCAGAAGCCACCAGAACTGAGCAAACAGGATAGAGGAGGAAGATAAGATAGAGAGAAAGAGAGCAGGGAGTGTTGTTTCTTTTTTCTTCTTTTCTTAGCCTTTGTGCTGCTGTGGGTTGTTGCTGAAGGCCCTGAACCCTATAGGTGTGGCTGAAAGGTCCTAATATAGCTAGAGGGGGGGTGAATAGCCTATTTAAAAATCTATAAATTAACTAGAGCAATTTGATTAGTATGACAAATAGCGTAATGCAAACGTGCTCTAGCTCTACAAGGGTTGCAAGCCACCTATCCAACAATTCTAGTTGCAATGATTACTTAGGCACACAAACTTGATATGTAACTACTCACTAAGAGCTCTCAAACTTGCTACTCTAAAGAGCTCAACTAGATGAATGTAAATAATAAAGCGAGCTCTCAATTCTAATTACACTAAAGAGCTTGTATCAACTAGTTTGCAAGAATGTAAATAAGTGAGTAGGGTGATTATACCGCCATGTAGGGGATGAACCAATCACAAGATGAATATAAAGCCAATCACCGGGAGAATGCCAAAGACAAGAGACAATCGATTTTCTCCCGAGGTTCACGTGCTTGCCAACACGCTATGTCCCTGTTGTGTCGACCAATACTTGGTGGTTCGGTGGCTAAGAGGTGTTTCACAAACCTCGTCCACACGATAGGACACCGCAAGAACTGACCCACAAGTGAGGTAACTCAATGACACGAGCAATTTACTAGAGTTACCTTTCGGCACTCCGTCGGGGAAGGTACAACTCCTCTTACAATCACCGGAGACGGCCACGAACAATTACCAACTCATGCCAATCCTCCACCGCTGCTCCAACCATCTAGGTGGTGGCAACCACCAAGAGAAACAAGCGAAATCTACGGCGCAACACGAATGCCAAGTGCCTCTAGATGCAATCACTCAAGCAATGCACTTGGATTCTCTCCCAATCTCACAATGATAATGAATCAATGATGGAGATGAGTGGGAGGTGTTTGGCTAAGCTCACAAGGTTGCTATGTCAATGAAAATGGCTAAGAGAGTGAGCTTGAGCCGGCCATGGGGCTTAAATAGAGAGCCCCCACGAATAGAGCCGTTGGGCTCCTCACTGCACTGAACACGGGCCGACTAGACGCTACGGTCATATTGACCGGACGCTGGACCTCAGCGTCCGGTCGTGCGATGTGCGCCACGTGTCAACTGCTTCAACGCCGATCGCCCGATTTCAACGGTCAAGTGATGACCGGACGCGTCAGTTAGAAAGTGACCGGACGCCGGACCTCAGGGTCCGGTCATTTCCAGTAAGCATCCAAACGTGAAAATTCACGACCGGACGTGTTCGGTCATGCTCGATCGGACGCACCCAATGTCCGGTCACTCAACGTCTCCTCTGTGTGCCTCACGTCAGCGTACGTCAGCACTGACCGGATGCACCCTGCCAGCGTCCAGTCACTAAGTGACCCAGCGTCCGGTCATAAGACCGAAATGCGCACCCTTTGCTGCCACTGACCGGACGCACCGGTCCAACAGAGGCCAGCGTCCGGTCACTTACAGTGACCTCCAATTTTTCTGTCTAGGGCGCTGGTGGCACCGTCGGACTGTCCACACTCTACGGGCGGACACTCCGCCGGTGGAGTTCCTTACTCTTGCTCCCAAACTTCACCACCCTTGATTAAATGTGCCAACCACCAAGTGTATCACCTTGTACACATGTGTTAGCATATTTTCACAAACATTTTCAAGGGTGTTAGCACTTCACTAGATCCTAAATGCATATGCAATGAGTTAGAGCATCTAGTGGCACTTTGATAACCGCATTTTGATATGAGTTCACTCCTCTTAATAGTATGGATATCAATCCTAAATCTGATCACACTCGCTAAGTGTCTCGATCACCAAAACAAAATGGCTCCTATTATTTATACCTTTGCCTTGAGCCTTTTGTTTTTCTCTTTCTTCTTTTCCAAGTTTAAGCATTTGACCATCATCATGCCATCACCATTGTCATGATCTTTGCGATTGCTTCATCACTTGGAGTAGTGCTACCCATCTCATAATCATCTTGATAAACTAGGTTAGCACTTAGGGTTTCATCAATTATCCAAAACCAAACTAGAGCTTTCAATCTCCCCCTTTTGGTAATTGATGACAACCCTTATACAAAGATATGAATTAAAGTTCATTTGAATCCATGTTGCTTTTCCAAGCATATTTACCATGTGTAAAGGATATGGACAAGTTTTATGAACTCCATATGATAGCAATTGCTCCCCCTACATATGTGCTAAGAGTTTGGATTGTAGCTTGCACATAAGCTTAGATAGAAAATATAGGAGACAATTTCTACCATATGATGCTAAAGCATGAGAGATGGACCTTTAAAGCGTGATACCAATCGGAGTACACCATTATACCATCCTTAGCACTATTTGTAACTAGTCATACACAAAAACTAGAATACCCCATGAGATCAACATTAGAAGCAAGGATCTAGTTTTCATATGATGACCACTTGGAAATAAAGTCACTAGATTACCTATGCATGCTAGTTTTTCATTTCATTAGTTAAGCATATAACTAGCATACACCACACAAGCATGGATATTGAGATTTTAAAACTTGTGCCATGCAAGCAAATATATGAAATGCACATTCAAATGCAACATACAAGTTTATGAGCTTGCTCCCCCTATTTGTGTGCTCAAAATTTTAATTGATCCCTTTCCTTTATCATATATCTCATATCTCTCCCCCTACGTCAAATACTCCCCTATCACGCATATCTTTGTTTCTCTCCCCCTTTGTCAACAATTAGCACAAAAGGTGACATCAAATTATAGATAGGTTGGGGTAAAACCATGTGAGATGAGGATCATTTTCCCAATTTGGTTCAATCTAGATTACTTGCAAAAGATATTTAACTCAGTTTGATCCAAGGACAAGTTTCTTCACACCTCCAAATAAGGGTTATCTTGTACCATGTTGAGTTAAACACTTAGAGCTCATTTTCTAGATCAAACACTAGGTTTACAAGCCCACAAACATGTCATATGCTACCACTAGATCATTTCAACCATACAAGCAATAGTGGTACCATACAAGCATCAAATTCATTTGGTTTTTCATGAATGAGCCTATTCCAATGTGAAATATGTCTAGATGCACTAATCTTGTCCTTAGCAAGGATGTATGCCATGCTAATCAACTTTTACCTTGAATTGCTCGAAGGAGAGGCATGTCTTAGAATTGGGGATGCATCAACACATATTGGAGAAGTCAAGTATGTTCAATTCATTCCTTAGCTTGCAAAACCTCTTCTCATCAAGTGGCTTGGTGAAGATATCGGCAAGTTGATCTTCGGTGCTCACACTTTCAATGCAAATGTCCCCTTTTTTGTTGGTGATCTCTTATGAAATGATGGCGGACATCAATATGCTTTGTTCTTGAATGTTGAACTGGGTTGTTGGTGAGCTTTACGGCACTCTCATTGTCACATAGCAATGGCACTTGCTTGAACTTGATTCCAAAATCACTCAAAGTAGCCTTCATCCAAAGTAATTGAGCACAACAACTACCAGCCGAAATGTACTCTGCTTCGGCGGTTGAAAGTGCTACACTATTTTGCTTCTTTGATGACCAAGACACAAGTGATCTTCCCAATAGTTGACATGTGCCCGATGTGCTCTTTCTCTCAACTTTGTATCCCGCATAATCGGAATTCGAATATCCAATCAACTCAAATCTTGCTCCTTTGGGATACCATAATCCAACACGTTGAGTATGCTTCAAGTATCTTAATATTCTCTTTGCTGCTTTCAAATGACTTTCTCTTGGTGAGGCTTGGAATCTAGCACACATGCATACACTAAACATCACATCCGGCCTTGATATGGTCACATAGAGTAGGCTTCCAATCATAGACCGATACATCTTTTGATCCACCATGTTGCCACTAGTATCACTATCCAAGCTTCCACTTGTCCCCATTGGTGTACTAATAGCTTTACTATCATCCATTCCAAACTTCTTGAGCATGTCCTTGATATACTTGCCTTGACTCACAAATGTGCCATTCTTCATTTGCTTGATTTGAAGACCAAGGAAGTAACTAAGCTCTCCAATCATGGACATCTCAAACTCACTTGCCATCATCTTGCCAAACTCACAAAATTCTTGATTTGTTGACCCAAAGATGATATCATCAACATAGATTTGCATTACAAATAAGTCATTTCCAAGCTTCTTGGTGAAGAGAGTGGTGTCAACCTTTCCCATCTTGAACCTCTTAGAGAGTAGGAAATCCCTCAATCTCTCATACCATGCTCTAGGTGCTTGTTTCAATCCATACAAAGCCTTTCTCAACTTATATACATGGTTGGGTTTCTTTTCATCCTCAAAACCAGGAGGTTGCTCAACATACACAAGCTCATTGATGTACCCATTGAGAAATGCACTTTTCACATCCATTTGGTACAACTTAATGTTTTGGCACAAGCATAGGCTAACAAGATCCTAATTGCTTCCAATCTTACAACCGGGGCATATGTTTCTCCAAAGTCAAGACCTTCAACTTGAGTGTAATCTTGAGCCACTAATCTTGCTTTGTTCCTTATTACTATCCCATCTTGATCTTGCTTGTTCCGAAAGACCCACTTAGTTCCAATCACATTATGATCCTTAGGCCTCTCAACTAAATCCCATACTTGGTTTCTTGTGAAGTTGTTTAGCTCTTCATGCATAGCATTGGTCCAATCAACATCCCTCAAAGCTTCATCTATCTTCTTAGGTTCAATGGATGACACGAATGAGAAATGCTCACAAAATAAAGCCAATCTTGATCTTGTTTGCACACCTCTTGAAATATCACCAATGATAGTGTCCAATGGATGATCTCTTGCAACATTGGTTGGTTGGAGCACTTGCACTTGATTGCTTGTATTTGATTGATCACTTGGTTGAGATGATGTACTAGCCATTTGTTGATCTTGTATATTGCCATCACTAGTGCTTACTTGGATTTGATCATGAGAACCACTAGCTTGCACATTTGAGTTAGAGAGCACTTGATTCTTGTCATCTTCAACATCAATCACCTCTCTAGGCCTTATCTCACCAATGTCCATGTTTCTCATTGCCTTGACCAATTGAGTGCCTCTCACATCATCTATATTCTCATCTTCCTCTTGGGAACCATTTGTTTCATCAAACTCCACATCATGAACCTCCTCAAGAGTACCACTAGCCAAATTCCAAATTCTATAAGCTTTGCTAGTAGTGGAGTAACCAAGCAAGAAACCTTCATCACATTTCTTCTCAAATTTGCTCAATCTAGTGCCTTTCTTCAATATGTAGCATTTACAACCAAAAACCCAAAAGTATGCTATGTTGGGCTTTCTTCCATTCAATAGCCCATAAGGTGTCTTCTCCATCATGGGGTGACAATAGAGTCGGTTGCTATAATAGTAAGCTGTGTTGATTGCTTTGGCCCAAAATGAATGACTCACATTGTACTCACTCAACATTGATCTTGCCATGTCTATCAAAGTTCTATTCTTCCTTTCAACTAAGCTATTTGATTGAGGAGTGTACTTGGCCGAGAATTGATGTCTAATTCCAAATTCATCACACAACTCATCAATTCTAGTGTTCTTGAATCCACTACCATTATCACTTCTCACTTTCTTTATCGTTGTTTTAAATTCATTGTGAATCCCCTTGACAAATGATTTGAATATTGCAAACACGTCACTCTTGTCCACTAGAAAGAATACCCATGTGTATCTAGTGAAATCATCTACAATTACAAATCCATATTTGTTTCCTCCAATGCTAGTGTATGTAGTTGGTCCAAACAAGTCTATGTGCATCAACTGAAATGCCTTAGATGTGCTCATCATGCTCTTCTTAGGATGTGTGTTACCAACTTGCTTTTTGGCTTGACATGCACTACATAGCTTATCCTTCTCAAATGTGACATCTTTCAAGCCTCTAACTAAGTCATGCTTAATTAACTTGTTCAATTGTTTCATTCCAATATGACCAAGCCTTCTATGCCATAACCAACCCATGCTAGACTTAGTGATCAAACATGTTGTCAATTGAGCTTCTCTAGCATTGAAATCAACTAAGTATAGATTCTCATATCTAAATCCTTTGAATATCAAGTTAGAGCCATCTACACTTATGATCTCTACATCATCCACACCAAATATGCACTTAAAACTAAGATCACATAATTGAGCTACTGATAATAAGTTGAAGTTCAAGCTCTCTACTAGTAGCACGTTAGAAATGCTCAAGTCATTGGATATTGCAATCTTACCAAGCCCTTTGACCTTGCCTTTGCCATTATCACCAAATGTGATACTATCAATCCCATTGCTCTTGTTTTCATTGATTGAATTGAACATTCTTGGATCACCGGTCATGTGTTGTGTGCACCCACTATCAAGCACCCAATGCCTTCCTCCGGCTTTATAATTTACCTACAAAAGAAGATCAATTTTTTTTAGGTACCCAAACTTGCTTGGGTCCTTGTAGGTTAGTCACCAAGGTCTTTGGTACCCAAATGGCCTTCTTCTTTGGGCCCACAATTGGTGTACCAATGAACTTAGCCTTCACACCATTTGCACCCTTAAAAAGCATGTAACAAGAATCAAATTTAATTGAGGATACATTAGGTAGCTTGTTCTTATTAGTCTTGCAATTTTGCTCTATATGCCCAACTTGCTTGCATCTATTGCAAAACCGACCATTGCCCTTCACAAAGCTAGCTTTGGAAGTGACAAAGGCCGCCTTGCCTTTCTTGGTGGTATAGCCTAATTCCTCTTTGTTGAGAGAAAACCTTTGGCTACCCAAGCACTTTAGCAAGCGGGCATCTCCACCATAGGCATTGCCTAAGGCATGAGTGAGCTCATTCACCTCCTTCTTGAGGGTTTCATTTTCCACCATTAGTGATATATCATTCATAGGTGGAGTGGTAATGGTTGTGCTACAAGAAGTGTTAGTAGGAGCAACAATAATGGGTTCATGAAAAGATTCATCAATAAGATCACATGTTAGCCCCACATCACATGTTACTATCACTTGCTCCTTCTTGACTTGCTCAATGAGAGAGGAGTGAGCCTTTTTAAGCTTAGAGTGAGCTTTGCCAAGCTTCTCATGGGCATCCATTAGCCCCTCATGAGTGGCATTGAGCTCATCAAAGGATTGTTCAAGAAATTTGACTTTCTTGTTCAATTCTTTGCACTCTTTTCTCTTCATCTCAAAGCAAGTATGCACTTGCTCGCACATGTCCATAAGCTCCTCCTTTGAGTACTCCTCATCATCATCATCACTCCTACAAGCATCACTTTCACATTCATCATCACTCACATCATATTTTACCTTGGTAGGCTTTGCCATGAGACATGTCGATGGAGTGTCGAAGATGGAGAGCTTCTTGTTGATGGCGATGCTTGCTAGTGCTCTCTTGATAGATTTCTTGTCATCATCACTAGAGCCATCACTATCTGATGAGTCATCACTATCCCATGTGACCACATAGCCTCCACCCTTCTTCTTCTTTTGAAAGGTCATTCTCTTCTTCTTCTTTTCCTTCTTTTCTTTCTTGTCCTTCTTTTGTTTGTTCTTCTCATCTTCATCATTGTCACTATTGTAAGGACAATTTACTACAATATGATCGGGGCTCTTGCAATTGTAGCATCTTCTCACATATTCTTTGCTCTTTGTGTGATCTCTTCTCTTTCTTGCTCCATAGCCCTTCTTCTTCATGAACTTACCCATCTTGCGCACAAAGAGAGCCATAGCCTCATCATCAATATCACTTAGATCATCATCATCACTTGATTCTTTCTTGGACTTGCCCTTGTTTTTGTATGATGATGAACTAGCCTTGAATGCTATGCTTTTCTTCTTCTTGTCTTCTTCTTCCTTCTTATCATCCTTGTCATCCCCCTCCCTTTTCACACGGTATGTCTCTTGTGTTATGACATCACCTAGTACTTGGTTGGGGGTAATATCCTTCAATCCTCCTCTTATGATTAACAATCTTAACATCTCAAATCTTAGAGGTAGGCACATCAAGAACCGATGAGAGACGTCATCATCCTTGATCTTCTCTCCCAAAGCCTTCAAGTCATTGACAATTACTTGCAATCGATGGAACATCTTCGGAATGCTCTCATCTTCCTTCATCTTGAAGCTTGTTAATTTGTCCTTGAGAATGTACAACTTGGCACTCTTCACCGCCGGTGTGCCCTCATACGTTTCCTCCAATCTTGTCCACACCTCATTTGCTCTTTCATAATCCTTGATTTGCTCAAACACCTTTGGATCAATGGCATTATATAAGGTGTTGAGAGCTATTGTATTGCATTGCTTGTTGGACTTATCTTGGTTGGTGGGATTGTCGGGATCAATGATAGCATAATCATTCTCGGTTACATCCCATACTTGATCATTGATTGAACCAAGATACACCCTTATCTTTCTCTTCCAATAACCATAGCTTGTGCCATCAAAGAAAGGTGGTTTGCCCTCCCACATGGTTGAACACAACTTGAGCCATAATTTGACACCGAGGTTGTTAAGCCTTTAATCACACGGTGACCACGGCTCTGATACCACTTGAAAGGTCCTAATATGGCTAGAGGGGGGTGAATAGCCTATTTAAAAATCTACAAATCAACTAGAGCAATTTGATTAGTATGACAAATAGCGTAATACAAACTTGCTCTAGCTCTACAAGGGTTTGCAAGCCACCTATCCAACAATTCTAGTTGCAATGATTACTTAGGCACACAAACTTGCTATGTAACTACTCACTAAGAGCTCTCAAACTTGCTACTCTAAAGAGCTCAACTAGATGAATGTAAATAATAAAGCAAGCTCTCAATTCTAATTACACTAAAGAGCTTGTATCAACTAGTTTGCAAGAATGTAAATAAGTGAGTAGGGTGATTATACCGCCGTGTAGGGGATGAACCAATCATAAGATGAATATATAGCCAATCACCGGGAGAATGCCAAAGACAAGAGACAATCGATTTTCTCCCGAGGTTCACGTGCTTGCCAACACGCTACGTCTCTGTTGTGTCGATCAACACTTGGTGGTTTGGTGGCTAAGAGGTGTTTCACAAACCTCGTCCACACGATAGGACACCGCGAGAACCGACCCACAAGTGAGGTAACTCAATGACACGAGCAATTTACTAGAGTTACCTTTCGGTACTCCGCCGGGGAAGGTACAACTCCCCTTACAATCACCAGAGATGGCCACGAACAATCACCAACTTGTGCCAATCCTCCACCGCTGCTCCAACCGTCTAGGTGGTGGTAACCACCAAGAGAAACAAGTGAAATCTACAGCGCAACACGAATGCCAAGTGCCTCTAGATGCAATCACTCAAGCAATGCACTTGGATTCTCTCCCAATCTCACAATGATGATGAATCAATGATGGAGATGAGTGGGAGGTGTTTGGCTAAGCTCACAAGGTTGCTATGTCAATGAAAATGGCCAAGAGAGTGAGCTTGAGCTGGCCATGGGGCTTAAATAGAGAGCCCCCACGAATAGAGCCGTTGGGCTCCTCACTGCACTGAACACGAGCCGACCGGACGCTCCGGTCATATTGACCGGACGTTGGACCTCAGCGTCCGGTTGTGCGATGTGCACCACGTGTCAACTGCTTCAACGCCGATCGCCCGATTTCAACGGTCAAGTGATGACCGGATGCGTCAGTTAGAAAGTGACCGGACGCTGGACCTCAGCGTCCGGTCGTTTCCAGTAAGCATCCAAACATGAAAATTCACGACCGGACACGTCCGGTCATGCTTGACCGGACGCACCCAGCGTCTGGTCACTCAACGTCTCCTCTGTGTGTCTCACGTCAGCATACGTCAGCACTGACCGGACGCACCCTGCCAGTGTCCGGTCACTAAGTGACCCAGCGTCCGGTCATAAGACCGAAACATGCACCCTTTGCTGCCACTGACCGGACACGCTGATCCAACAGAGGCCAGCGTCCGGTCACTTACAGTGACCTCCAATTTTTCTGTCTAGGGCGCTGGTGGCACCGTCGGACTGTCCACACTCTACGGGCGGACACTCCGCCGGTGGAGTTTCTTACTCTTGCTCCCAAACTTCACCACCCTTGATCAAATGTGCCAACCACCAAGTGTATCACCTTGTGCACATGGGTTAGCATATTTTCATAAACATTTTCAAGGGTGTTAGCACTTCACTAGATCCTAAATGCATATGCAATGAGTTAGAGCATCTAGTGGCACTTTGATAACCGCATTTCGATACGAGTTTCACTCCTCTTAATAGTATGGCTATCAATCCTAAATCTGATCACACTCGCTAAGTGTCTCGATCACCAAAACAAAATGGCTCCTATTATTTATACCTTTGCCTTGAGCCTTTTGTTTTTCTCTTTCTTCTTTTCCAAGTTTAAGCATTTGACCATCATCATGCCATCACCATTGTCATGATCTTTGCCATTGCTTCATCACTTGGAGTAGTGCTACCTATCTCATAATCATCTTGATAAACTAGGTTAGCACTTAGGGTTTCATCAATTATCCAAAACCAAACTAGAGCTTTCAAGTGGTCCATGTTCTTTGTGGCTCTCATACACCGAGTCCCGCCCGGTCTAGATTTATTACTCCACATGATTGTATCTCATGATAACATAAATAACCAATCGTATCCAAAAATCCATTTATATCTCACAGGTGATAGGTAATCACCCGACTTTTATCGGTCTAAGCATGGCTAAGCATAATTAGGCATTCTCGAATTAAAACTGGTAACAAGGTTGATATGGAAAAACAAGGTTGGTAATGCACCAATTAGGTTTCCACTCAACTCCTAATCACTTAATGCAAAATTTAATAATAAAAGTGATATAAATTTATAAAACACAAGGTAGGTTTAAATGCATCCGGGGCTTGCCTTGATTGTCGGAAAAGTCAGGTTCCGGAGATGTTCCACTTATATCAAACCCGACCTCAACCGATGGGTTGACTTCCTCAACAACTTGGTTGACTACCAAGTTCTCACTTTTGTTCACTACATGTAGTAACAATGCCATGTTTAATATGATGCGAGATATAAAACATGATGCTTGACTATGGATGCAAAAGTTAATAACTTGAATACAACTTTCCTTTACGGTATAGTTACAAACTAACAACTAACTAAACCTTCTCTAGGGTTTACTTTGATTACACTAATAACTTTAGTGAGGTTATACTATTTAACATTTCTTAATCACAACTTGATCATAAACTCAAACACTTACTTAAAGTGCCAAGGATCATTTTATGCTAATGACCCAAGGTCATCACTCAATCCCAAATTCAAACAAAACCTAAGTCATTAAGGTTTACTATTTCTTTTAATTAATTAATTAATTAATTCAACATTATGATATAAATCAACTTTTTCCAAATGAGATCCAAATTTTTGAGAATGCTCATCACATGATAACTAAGTGGAAAAACAATTTTCATAATTTTTGGATAATTATTTAAGCCTAGAAAAATCATGGAATCCCATTTATTAATTAATTTGAGTAATTTTTATCACATTCAAAAAGTACTAAAAAGTAACATTTAATATTTTTCCTAAATAGTTCACATCTTAGAGAGGTCACACAAAAAGTTTCATAATTTTGGAGCTCTATTTATTTCTACACAAAATAAACAAATCACAACACTATTTAACCATTTCTGCAAAATAGAGAAATTCATTTTCATTTAAACGGCCACTGACAGGGTGACCCCACCGGTCAGCCCACGCTGACCATGGCGGCGAGGCCCTCTGACCGACGATTTCTCCCTGCCGGCGAGGTCTCCGGCCACGACCGAGGTACCGGCGTGATCTCCACGGCAAGGCGCACCTATTGGTGGTATTAATTGAACCAGTAACGGCTCAAACCGAGCTTGACACCGGCCATGGCGGCCACGGCGGTGCGGCTGCGTTACGCTGGTGAAGTAAGGCCGTTAGTGGTTAAACTAAAGGCTTGGGAAGACTCAGTAGCTCACCCCAAACTCGCTCGAGCTGATGGTTGAACCGGAGGAGCAACAGAGAAGCTTGTCGGCAATCAAGGCAGATACGGCGGCGCAAGCTGGCGTCGACGACGGCGTTCCAGCATCTACAGGTCACTAGAGCTTCAACGGTTAAGCTTCTGAGCACTATGGCATGGCAAGTAGTCTTAAACAATATCGGGTAAGGAGGAAGCATTACCAGATTTTGCTGGCCACGGTGAAGAGCCACGCGGCGGTGCTGCGGCCGGTAGTGAAGGATTCGACGGCGTTCGGCCGACTCCGGTGAACTCAAGTGGACAGAGCTGGTCAAGGGGCTTCACAAGGTGATTGAGGAGCTATTAGAGCATGCAATCGAGCTAGGATTGAGCAGAGGCAGCGAATTTTGTCAGCAAGAGCAGGCGATGGCGACGGCTAACAAAGGACAGGAGAAGGCGACTGGACGGTGTTCCAGCCTTAACAGGTGAGCGAGAGCGGCGGAACAGGACGCGCTTGACACGCAGCGGCAACGTAGACACGTTGAAGCAGGAGGTGTCGCTCGCAGACACGCGTGGAAGCCGGTGGAAGCTGGCCGGCGGCGAGAGCTGCCTACTTGCAACTGTTCGCTATATTACCGAATTGCCACTCGATTCATTTTCAAATTACTTTCAAATTTGTATGGTAACTCAAAAATCTCCAAAAATAAAAGTTGCTCCAAAATTCAAAGTTCTACAACTTGCTTTACTAACCATACTCTAATTCGGTCTACATTTAAAAATGCAAGTTTAAAATCAAAAGGGGGCACTTTAAGAATTTATCCCCTTTCAAATTACTTCAATTTTATATAACAACTTTGAAAACTCTAAAAACCAACTTTGTACAAATTGACAAGCTCTACACTTTTCCTTTTAGGCTCAACCCCAAAATGTGCTTAGATTTTAAATTAGGTTTTCTAGGGTAGTATTTAAATGCTGGAAATTAGGGTTTTGGAATTCCAATTTAATACTAAGTTTATGAACTTGATTCATCCCATACAAGACAACACATATAATCATAAAAGTAAACTTGTTTTAGTGAATGCATATCAAAGTTTTCACTAACACAAGAATGATGTACAATGCATATGATGACATGGCATATTTTAGTGTTTAAAACACCAGAGGTGTTACAATGCTTCATCTCTGGGGTGAGTTCATCTCGGGACTTTTCCAAATTAAATTTAAGAATTTTCAACAGAGGTTAGTACAACAAAATAACCAGTGTCTACACAAGCAATTTTTAGTTCAATAACCAAACTAAACTCCATGTCTAGTTTTGATTATGGAGGGCATTTTATCCTAAGCACCATGCTTAATTTAAAAGCCTTTAGAAGTATGACGAGTACTCCAAACCAAAGCATACTATGGCAAACAAAGGTAGCATGAAAGCATAAAAGAGATGTATTCAAATGGAGATGAAAGAGCATGATCATGATGAGATTTTTTTTGTTTTTTTAAAGATAAGCATGAGCCTTCATGTGCTCACATTTTTTTCCTTTTTAAATGCAAATGATATGGATATATGTAGGTAACCAAATATGTTGTGGATTTGATATGCGAGAATTCAAACTAAATGAGATGGATGCATGGATTATTTAAAGTAAACGTGCATTGGAATGCAAAAAGTTAAAAGATAAACTACTCATTAAGTTTAAAGTCTATGAGCATGACTATCTCACCTTTCTTGATCATACTTACCATGACTCACATGATGAAACTTGTGAGTAGTGCAGCATTTGTTTCCATCACTTGAGATGTGATTTGAATACTTGTGACGTCGACCTTTTTTCTCCAATCTACACATGGTTAGAGAATATATATGTCTATACAAACCTGTGAGATGGCAGGGTTCCAATGTTGATGGATCTTAAATGTTCAGGCACCCTAGGGTTCTTCAATGTTTCTTCTTTTCTTGTGGAAGCTTGCAGGAAGGTCAAAACAACATTTGTTGTGCTGTCTATTTCACAATATAATAGAACAAGGGTAATCCTACTCAAGCTAGCAGTATGTTAATGATCTAAATCTTTACGCCAATTGCTTCCCCGACAATGGCGCCAAAAATGCTTGTTGGTATTTATAAGTGCAAATAGAATATGAAGGATTCCGCAAGCGCATAGAATACCATTGTAGCATTTTACCAGGAGTATTCTAGGTATCGTTATTTATATTTTACCATAGGGAAACAATGGAGTAAAGACTTGTTGAGTTATAAAGGAATATCTATTAGTTAACATATCAGCATAGCTAGAGTAAGGGGGTAAAGGTAGTGATAGGAATTATGTATAGTGACACTCAAGAGATAGATCATTAAGATAATGTAAACTAGTTAAGTCAGGAGAACAAATGGTGAGGTAGATTCCTAGGATATTCTTATTACAGGATCAAAGTATATATATACCCGACTATATAGCTAAGACTAACTCTACTCCTGTGCACTTCAGGACGCCACTTAGACAGTAGAGCACCGCAAAAGGATAACTCTACTGATGTGACTATGGTCCTATAATTTAAGAACCTACTCAATTCGGTATGGACTACAAATGATAGACGAGGCTGTCACCTCACGCTGCTACCACACAACTAGAGAACATGGTGTACTCGTAGGCAGAGCATCATATAAGCACCATGCTTACATGCGGCTCGGCTACTTAACCCAACCATGGTAAACTAGAAGGCTAAGCGCTCTATGAACCCACACACAAAAGTAATGATAACCTCAACTAAGCAAGATACATATTAAAATTAAGCACAACCATGTAGATAGGAATATGATGAATTGATAATAAGTCTTACAAGATGTAGAAGTGAAGATACAAGGCTTTGCCGAGCCTCCAAGACTAGATCTGGAACTTGAGCATGAGCCCAACTCAACCCTCACTCCTGAGCTACTAATCTACTACATTGGACAGCTCTAGACCTAATCCTCCTGGTGTGTCTTGATCTAAATGAGAGATATGAATTATGGTTTCCAAGATGGCTGTAGGGAGGGGGTAGGGGCTGCTATATATAGGCCGAGGTGGATTAGGGGGCAAGGAATCACCACATCATCGATCCGCGTCAACTCCCTCGATCACCGTTTGATAAACCGACTTAAAAGCACGGCGTAGATGCAATCTAGAAGGCGGTGGAGAACCAACAGTCGAAGGGGAGACTGACCAGGGGGGCCCATAGGCTAGCCATCCTAGTGGTGGGGCCGACCAGCCCCACCTAGTAGCCCCTCGGCCTCCGCTTCGGTGGTTTGCCTCCTAGAGTCTTCTAGAACCTTCTGAAGTTGTTTTCGTCGTGGATAATTGCGATTAAATCTGACGTTTAGGTCCACCTTGACGGTTTTCTGGATAAACCCTCCTGCAAACATAGATTCACCAAAACTCATGGAATTTATTAGTTTAAACCCCTAGACCTATGTTTGGTGATGGAATTTAGCATATATGCAGGTTATATTGATGGTTTATGATTGACATTAACAATCATCCATAGATATGCAACTCGCAACGCTCAGATCGACTATCCAGAGGGATACCACCTGGTTTCTAATGCCAGTAAGTATGAGCTTATGCTACATCCCGGGTATCAGAATCCTTATAGTTATAATGCATAGCAACTCCAGCAATCTCTGGCTCAGAATCAATAAGTCCAAGTACAAGGATCTCAAGCTCAAGCTCAAGAGCAGCCAAGACAAGAAACTACCAAAATGGATGCTGAAGACTGTCAATCAGATAACTGCAATGATGCAAAGCCAGTTCGGTCTAAAGCCTAAAGGACAGGTTGGCTCTTACTAGTGTCCATACCTAGACTGGTATGACATTGTGCAACTCCCACCATGCTATAGAGTCCTAGATTTCTCCAAATTCACTGGTAGATAAGATGACAACCATGGACAATATCAGCCGCTATCTCATTTGGTTTGGAGAGGCATCTATTGAGGAGGCAGATAAATTTAGATTCTTCCCATTGTCCTTGTCTGGACCGACCTTTAGTTGGTTTTCATCGCTAGAACCAAACTCGATCACTGGATGGGCTGATCTAGAGAACAAGTTCCATGCGTATTTCTATAGTGGGATAGGAGAGAAGAAGATTACAGACTTGACAAACATGAGGTAGAGGAACAATGAGTCAGGCTCTGAGTTCATCCAAAGATTTAGAGAAGTAAGGAGCCATTGCTACTCATTGAATCTGTCTGATGGCCAATTGACTGAATTAGCCCTTCAGGGATCGTCTCCATTAATCATAGAGAAATTTGATGGCCAAGAGTTTGAAAGCTTGGCTCATTTAGTTCAGAGAGTGTCTGCCTTTGAGAATCAGCACTGGACCCTGTGCAAAGAGAAGTATTTGAAGGGTACTGCTGCTATGATTGATCCCTATGATGTAGACTCTAATGGGGATGATTTAGAAGTTGCGATTGCCGAATGGACATGGGGCAAGGCTCCTGTATCTTGTCCATGGGTGAAGGAGTCGAAAAACACCTATGACTTCGATATTAAGAAAGCCGATAGGATCTTTGACTTGCTGCTAGAGAAGAAGCAATTGAGATTACTTGCAAACCATGTGATCCCTTCAGCTAAAGAACTTAAAGGGAAGAAATACTACAAGTTCCACAATGTTACCAACCACGGCACCAACGATTGTAGAATCTTCCGCTTCCACATTCAGAAGGCCATTGGGCAAGGAAAGATCAAGTTTGAGCCAACCAAGAAATCGATAATGGACATAGATAAGCATCCTTTCCTAGGGGTGCATATGGTGGAGTTCCAGTTGGCTAAAGGGAAGACAAAGGTCTTGACATCAGCTAAGGCCAAGGAAGATGGATCGGTTGACCCCAAGGTTCAAATATCGGCTAATGAGTATGAAGAAGCTAAGAAGCAACGCGATCAGCAAGAGAGTCGATATGAGCAAGGTGAAACATCCAGAGCTGGTGCTATGCATCCTCGTGTAACTTCTAGGATCTTGTTGAACAAGTGGCAGCGCCAGAAGGAGGACTATAAAGCGCCGGCTCAAAGAAGAAGCATATGAGCGTTGGTGCAAAGAAGAAAGGTATGAAAGAGAACAAGCTGAGCTACATTGGAGTTGTCCTTTCTTTAGACACTGTTGGAACAAAGGATTAAAATTGCTTACAAGACGTAACTACCCAGAGTGCAGTAATCAATATGCAATATTTAGGCAATCTCAAGCCAACCGCCGGTCCATCCATGAGCGTTTGAATTATCAATCTAACAACATGGATTGGCACATAAAAATAAAGGAGTTCATGATCAGTTAGGCAAGCGTACATATGATCAAAATTGGGCCGATCGTGATGGAGAGAAAGAGCATGTTTGGCAAGAGGGTCAGTGGTGTCCAGGAGGTCTGACAAGGAGCTAGAAAAAGAAGAGTTCAGCGCCTATGGAACAGAGAATTAGAAGCTCAGAAGTATAGTAGACCTCGGACATGGTGCATCAAACAAACAGCCGACAAGGGCAAACCATCGTCTAGTATTAATTTGGTGACCGCTCCACTTTTAGAGCTTGAAGCATCTTTGGGATATGAACAAAGGAAGCACAAGCGCCTCCATAGCGAGATAGTGAAGGAAGACGTCATTAGAATCAGCAATGAATGTCAACAGCCGATCCAAGCAGTTGGCTTTAAAAATGTGTCCTAATGGATTCCCCAATCGACGATACTGAAGGGAAGTTAGGACAGGGGTTTACATCGGCCGATTAACTAGAAGAAGTCGATATTGGACCTGGTTATAGGCCCAGGCCAATGTATGTAAGTGCTAAATTAGATCCTGAGTATAAGCAAGAATTAATAGATCTTTTGAAAGAATATCGAGATTGTTTTGCTTGAGAGTATTACAAGATGCCCGGTCTTAGCTGATCGATTGTGGAACATCGGCTGCCTATCAAAGATGGATACCGACCGTTTAAACAGGTCCCAAGGAGATTTAAACCTGAATTACTTGAAGATATCAAGAAAGAGATTACAAAGTTGTATGTGGCCAAGTTTATTCGACAGTGTTAATCGGATTGGATTTCAAATATAGTCCCCGTGCTCAAGTTGAATGGCAAACTAAGAGTTTGCATTGACTTTAGGGACTTAAACAAAGCCACACCAATAGACGGTTATCTAATGCCGATAGCTGATCTATTAGTAGATGCAGCATCAGGGCACAAAGTTATCAGCTTCATGGACGGCAATACAGGCTATAATCAGATTTTTATGGCCGAAGATGATATTCCTAAAACTGCTTTTAGATGTCCTAGGGCCATTGGATTATATGAGTGGGTAGTCATGACTTTCGGTTTGAAAAATGCCAGTGCAACTTATCAGCAAGCTATAAATTATATCTTTCATAAGTTGGTCAGTAGAATAGTTGAGATATACATCGATGATGTGGTTATGAAATCCAAAGGATATAGAGAACACTTAGTTAACCTACGGGAAACTCTAGAGTGCACAAGGAAACATGGTTTAAAGATGAACCCAAACAAATGTGCTTTTGGAGTATCAGCCGGAGAATTCTTGGGTTTCATGGTGCACGAAAGGGGCATTGAAGTTGGGCAGAAAAGTATGAAAGATATCGATGAAGCAGTTCCACCAACAAATAAAACCCAGCTGTAGTTTCGCGCGGTTTCTCTCAGCTTGCTTGTGTCGGCAGCTCCCCCATCACCTCTTTTTTGTCGTCGACACATATTTGGTCTCGAGCTCTCTCCGGACTTAGGAAGGGCGCCGGACCGGATGGTCGTGACCAAGGGCGTGCCAATCAATTTGACCCTGCAATTGACAAGGATAGAAAGTTGATCGGTAATTTAAGGTGGAACATGCCGGTATTTGTCCAGACAGTTCCAAATATACGGCCAAGTGGCCAGCATGATAAGGCTATGGACTAAAGAGTCAATATCCAGCATGTTTATGATGTAATGTAAGCAAAACAACCATATTGACAATTATTATTTACTCTGTTGCATGAATCTAACTTAGCCGATGATCATGAAAATATGCGAAAGATATAAGAGTAGATGTGTAAGCATACATGTGAGAGACATACTAGCTTTTAACCAGGACAAAAACAAGTAAAAGCATATAAATAGCCAGTACACCCTCAACAAGGCAGGTTATCGGCTAAAACAGCCGATTCTGGTGATCATGTCGCATGGCATATGATCACTCATCCATTGGATACCAATAAATCTACAAACAACTAGACTCAATCAATTGTACCATCAACAGGTCGAGTCATCTGATGCAGCATTGATAGTAGGACCCTAGATCGGAGGCCAGCGGTCAGTAGATCTACTTGTATCGCAAAGGAATCATTAAGGCATGTCATATGCGTGGAGGCTCAGGCCATCGGCTAAATAGCCGATGGGGACATAGCGGGTGGCTGACGCCATGCTCTTCTTAATAGAAGATCTATTAACCGCGAATGTCCAATCTAACACGCTATCAACAGGTCAAGTCAGCTGATCTAGCATTGATAGTGGAGTCATGCCGGATACTGACTATCAATGAACCTATCTCCTAGTGGAACACGACTTCAAACACCCACCATGTACGATCAAGACTGAGATAGATTGGTCATTAAAATAGGATCTAACATCAAGAATTGAATTCAACTATGATAATAATTAGCAAACGATATATCAAAATAGACAAGACCAACGAATCTCAGTCTAGATCGGGGAATTGGTGATATTATGTTAAACAGTAAATTATTTAACAGAATATCGATAACTTTGATTAATACCAACATTTACAAGAGATTAGTCGTCTGTTGCAGCCTTGTAAAAGTCTTTAGAAATCGATAACTAATCTATACCATGATTTGTAAGAGATCAGTCGTCTATTGTAGCCATTACAAATAACAATATAGATCGATAACTAACTTATACTGTGACTCACAAGAGATCAGTCATCTGTTGTAGCCTTATAAGTAACAATATAAGTCATGACAGATACTCACAATCAAGCCAGAGGTCAGGTCGTCTGATGCAGCCCTGCTTGCCCAAAGAACTCATCAAAATCTACTCTACTCCTACTCCAAAGGGGTGGCCCGAGCCGAAAAGTAAAGGTACTTGTTGTGGTTGATCGATGAGAGATGTCTATTACAATAGCCGGGGTTCAATATTTATACCCAAGGCTAAACTATGAGTCCTGGTCCAACAAGACCGATTACAAGATTTGGAAAAGAAAATAAAAACATACTAATTTAAGATAACTTGGACCCCAATCATTCCTTTCTATGGAGTCCGACGTGTCTCTTCCGCTTCTAATCAATGCCACCCTTGTTGTTAGAGCTTCTCTTTGAGGTGACGAGATCATAATATTCAACTGATTCTGACGAACCAAATTTTGGTGTCAACACATGCCCCCCAATTTTGGGAGAAAAGTGATTTTATTCCGAAATTATCTTCTATGCTATCTTGAGGTCATTATGTGTCTTCAACAGGGACCGAGAACTTTATCCTAGGGCTCACTGGCTCTGTTTCTCTTTATGCTCTCAGTCGTTTGCATGCTTCATGGGTATGCCACTTCTTTGTTGTCATCCTACATCCCAAAGTTTCACGGGTGCACTACTGCTTCACGGGCGCTTGGACTCAGCTTCTTTGGTCGACTATAAATATTCATCTGATCTTGATGAGAATGACCCAACACTCCAGCCATGTTCCTCTCGTTTCCGCTTCTCCGAGTACTCTTGGCTTTGTTAGATCCTCCAGGGGCCAATGCTTCATCATGAAAACCCTTGGTGTCTAGAAGAATTCTTGTGTTTAGGGTGATTGTGTCACCCATTTTAGTGCCTTGTCAAGCAAGGGAATCAGTCGCCATGGTTAGAAGAATTCTTGTGACATCACCTGAGTGTTCTCACCATTGATATGAGGCTATTCTAGAGTTTGCAAGGGCTCGAATGTGTGGATAGCTTCCCCTTATTTGCTTTGCCTATGCCAAGAAGCCTGTGAAGTTAACCAGCGCATTCTTGATGAATAGGTCTATTTCTCCCCTGATGCTACTTCCATCCTTTAGCCAATGCGATCTACGTTTTTCAGCTTTGTGCGGTTCAGACTCCCTTCAATCCAATGAAGTCTTCTTGGGCTGCCTAGTCAGTTTTAGGTGTAATCCTTTTTGTAACAATCCTCCGAGATCCGAGGTATCATAATCATGGAAAGCAATAAATTTTGAATCTATTGCGTCTCCTAATTCTTCACAAACTATCCCCTCAATCTTTGGAGCGACGATTCTTTTCCATAACTGTCGGTGTTTCGTAAACCGTACCAGTAAATTTATACGATTGCCATGTTGCTCTACGAAGATGATGGTAGCATCCAATAGACACGAGGATTTATACTGGTTTAGGCCAGAGCCCTACGTCTAGTCTCTAAGAAGATCGAGTGCGTGTTCCTCGCTTGAATGCTCTGAAGTTCTTATAATGGGGGTGCAAGAATGGTGAAAAGAGGTGGTAGAACTTATGCTAGATGAGGGGCCGCTCAAAGAGAAACTTCAGGAGCCCTACTACTATGGATGGAATGGTAGAGGATGAAGAATGTGAAGATGTCCTGAGGTGGGTGCCTTGGCTATCCTTATATAGAGTTCGGAGCCAAGGCTTGATACAAAGAGGAGGTTCCCCTGACCGAAGGGTTGTGAGCCTAAGGAAGGTCCTAACTAACTTAGCTTGCAAGCTATGCCATCTTCTGGTGTCTGTCCAGGCGGGGCCATTGTCATGGTCTGGTGGTCATGTTGCGGCAGAGCCTGATGTGGTGTACTATGTTGTCTCTGGCAGCACTGTAGCCATGGTGATGGTTTGTCAGCTGTCTTGTGCAACGTGGCATCCGTCATGGTCTTCGTTGTTGTCTCTAGGTTTCCTAGGGCGCCATACACGTAGTAGGTGGACGCCTCGGGTCATTGTTCACCTGGTCGCTCTATGGGGCTCGACCCCTATCGTTGGGGTCAGGGCACTCCACCAGCCAGGAAGGTCTCTACGTCAAGACCCTTGTCATAGATCCCATCCCATAGTGGTTGGGATCGTACATGTGTCCAGACAGTGCATATCTGGACGGTGGGTGTCGTACCTGTTGTCGCTGTCGTGCGGTGTTGTTTTGTTGGTGCGGCGTGGCAAAGGGATGGCGTCTGACTAGACTAAGGTGACTGCTATCACATCGGTCTTTGTGGGGCTAGCGTGGCGTGCTTGTTTTTGTCAGAACAGGCATGTTGTGTGGGACTCGACCTCTCCCTGTCTCTCCCAGGGGTCGTGATGGGGAAGAGGTCGCGTATTTGAGCATCACGCAGCCTAATGTTGGAAGAAGGGGTCGTGATTGCCCTAGGCCTTAGTGCCTGGCCTGCTCTGCTCTGCTTTTATTGGGTCTCAGTTGTTTGGGCCTTTGCTAGCTACTGTGTTGTGGACCATGCGATCCGCTAACTAATTGGTGCCTTGAGACACCCTAGGTTCATGACCCTGATAGTAGCCCCCGAGTGTTTTTGTGATCACAAAGTGATGTAGAAAGCGCTGATTTGCGTGTTCATCTAGGGCGTGGGCTCATGGTCGTTGTGCTTTACTTCGCCTGGGACATCCTGATGATGTGGCACATGACTATCGAGCCTCGCCTGTGTAAGTGTGCCATTTGTTGAGGTTCGTGACCCAGGTGGGACCGAGCAGTCTTGTCAATGTTGTATTGGTCCTACCCTTTATGAAGGTCTTGTTTATCCTGACCTTTCGTAGGCATCTGTTGTTGGCGGTGGCTCTTAGGCTACGTGGCTTGTTTTTTGGGCCTATAAATATTGGCCTTCCTTTTGTTTGGTCGCTTTGTAGCCATGTCATTGAGCCACTTCCCCTACCCTTTAGAGAGGCGTAAGTTTGAAGGGAAGAAAAAAGGAGAGATTCTTGGGGATAACCGCATGGTTCTAGGCATGCTGCCCACCGAGGATCGCCCTTTCTAGCGTCTGGTGCTAGAAGGGAATTTGTAAGCGGGGAAGGATTAGGGCGGCGCTTGGGCCGGCCATGGGTGCTCATGACTCGAGCGCTTCCCCGAACCCGTAGGTTTTGGGTCGCTGGAGTACGAGCACCAAGGACAACTTCTAGTTTCTCCCCATACCTTTAGATGGCTTCAGAAGACCACCTTAGGTTTGGGGGAGGCATTGTTGTCCCTTGGCATTCCCTTCATGCCTACCGAGGCATGATGGTGGTGGCCTATGGGTTGGTGTAGCACCCGGTTTTAAGAACAAAACCAGATACGCACCATATGTGAGCCCAGGAAGTCAAATCTCACATATAGCTACAAATAAGGGTAATATCAAAAGACAATGATCAATATATAATGTACTTAGTATAAAGGATATAACCTTAAATAGTAAACAATGGAAAGACAACTCCGATCTTCGGGTGAAGACTCCAATTCACAGGGACAACTAACTGGTTGATCACAAGCCTAACTCCTCCAAACTCTAGTAATCTAGTACCCATTCGGGATTTTTATCCAAATAATTAAAAAATAAAGCAAGCATAAGTACAGTCGTACTCAACAAATATAACAAGGGGTTCATGAGGCTAAAAAAGGCTGACACTGGTTTAACTGCGATTAGCTTTTAATGAGTCATCTTTTAGCAATTGGGTGACAACAAGTTTATTCACAAGCCCATATAAACACATGATCAGGTAAACATGAATAATGAATAGCATAAAGGGATAATTATTAGTGACCATCTATTCCATAAGGGTCCTAGGCTGCTCGTGACCGTGAGCACAACTTATATACCTGTTTCACACTCTGTAGAGGTTGTACACTTTCACTATGAGTCATGATTTACCCTTTCGCCCGAGGTGATCAGCCTCTTGACCCACTACCTAGGAAGATTGGCAGGGTTCACTATGAAGCCTTTCAAAGGTTCGTCTAACAAGTTAGGGCTAGATTCACTCGGCAAACAGATATAGGAACCCCCCTATCGAATGGCACAATTCCATCATGGCTATACACAAAAGAGTAAAGGCTGTCCTATACCTGATTCGGCAAGCCATTCTTATGCCATAAAGGTAACCTCTAACAAGCTAGAAAAAGGTCCTCATACTGAGCTAAAGCCAGAGCCATGCAGCCCTCACAGCTGTACTGTAAGTCCCGGATGTTCGCTTACAGATAAGTCCTTAGAGAGAGGAATCTAGAGCACCATAATAACAACCCAATGCTCTAGGCCCCTTGTTCCATGTTGCTAAAAAGCATCATTTAGTGTTTATTGCATATTCCATTAGTCAAGTTACAAGATCATGACTTTAGTTGAGCACTAGCATCATACTGCCCAATGCATAAACCCATAGGAATCAAGGTACAAGGTAACAAAGTACTAGGAAATCCTTGGTGGTTGTCAAGGTAGACACATGCAGCATGAATTAAATTATTAAAGGTGTATAGGACAACAAGGATGATCCCATGCTATACTTGCCTTAAACTTAGATCCTTCTTTAAGTCGAAACCTTCAATGAATTGCTTCTCGATTCACTACGTATAGCTCACCGACTGGACATGATCATAAAGCACCACACAAGCATCCATGCAATCATACACGAAGCAAACAATAGAACTAAATTAGAATAGTACACCAAACATAATAAACAATAAGTAAAAAGGTTTTAAAGATGTTCTACACGTTACTACGATCACACAGGCACGAAAAGCACTCTAATCGGAGCTATAACGAAGAAGTTATGAATTAAACAAGATTTCCTTTAATAAAATAATAGATTATATCTAATCTTGAATTTTCAAAAGTTGAAAACATGTTCAACAATAGGATGAACATGTAGATTACGCAATTATGAATCCAACGCAACTTGAACAGGTAAAATCATAGTTAAAACGAAGAAGTTATGGCCTAAAGAAAATAGTGGCAAAACTGTAAATAGATGAAAACGTATTTTGGATCTAACAGAGAATTTCTATGCTTCCTAAAAGAGAAAATGTATTTTGGAAACACGCTATGGATTGTGGGTTCTATTATGCGAAACTGTAGGGGCTCTTTAGTAAAATTACCAATCGAAAGGGTACCTTCTAACATAGGCCGTTGATCTGGATTTGGATGGCTGAGATAGAAGGGATGGATGGGGGTCAATAGAGCGACGCTCCCATGGTGGCGCCATGGCCGGGGCACAGCTTGACCTTGCCGGCGTTCTTAGAGAAGGGCCTACGGTCCACGATTCGACGAACTGAGAGCACAGGGAGAAAGGGGGGATCAAGAAGAACTCAACAAGATGGATCTCGGTGACTTCGAGAGAACAGAGATGGCAGGGGGCTCAGCAGCGGCAGCGACTAGGGTTTCGCGGCGGCGCGGTGACTCGGCAAAGTAGCGGCTTCAGTGGGACTTGATGGAGAGGCGGCGCGGTGCAGGGAGTGAGTATTTAAGGCCGGGGAGACATGGGGCTCACGCCAAGGTAGAGTCATGGTGACAGCGGAATTCGGCGGTGGTGGAGCCAGCACTGGGTAAATCTGAAGGTAGGGGACGACCCTGGCTGGTGGGTCCGGGCGATCAGCGAGTCAAGTGAAGGAGGAGGTGGGGCGCGTCCACACGGCGTGCTGCTGGGCCGGCCTGCTCTTGCGTACTCGAGAGAGGGAGTAGGTGGGCCACGCGCACTGGGCCACGGAGACGAGCTGGGCCTCGCCTCAGGGTGAGCGGGCTGCTTGGGCCAGAAGTCGAGAAAGGAGGAAGAGTGAGGAAAAATTCCTTTCTTTTTTTCTTAAACACGTTTTCAAATCCAAATTCAAATCAAATTTGAATCCTTTTGAAATTTTGATCAAACCCAATCATCACAAATAAATATGCAGCAACATGTATGCAAGAACAATGTTTCTACACTCTATAATAAATTTTAATTCAATGAAAAAAATTATTTTCCTATATTTTCATGAGCACAAAAAATACAAAATTAAATCATTTTAACTATATTTCAAAATGAGCAAATTTTTGGGTGTTACAATTCTATCCCCCTTAAGATGAATCTCATTCTCGAGATTCGAATGATGGTGATCAAAGAGATGTAGGTATTCCACCTTTAGATCCTTTTTATCACTCCCTTGCTTCTTGCATGACTTGATAACCTTACTCCGAGTATATCCCTTTACTATATCCAAAATTTTGATTGGTATTTTGCATGAGTAAGATCTTTCCTTACACCCAACCTCTCTAAGGGTCTCTGTTCCTTGGGCACATCCAAACATTCACCCACCTCACGTACATCATACAAATTCTCGGAGAACTTCCAACTATTAGGCCATCGTCTAATATGTCATCAGAACTCCTTATACTCCTCATAGGTGTCACTTTGAGAGATGCAGTCTCCAACCTATTCCCAATTGCTATGCAACAGGTCTCAACATGTTCCGCTATAGTCCATATTATCAAGTTTCTTTCTGGAAATGTTCACCTTCCAAACTGACCCTTACGAATCTCTTGGTCAGAAGGAGATTTTACCACCAATCTACAAAGCATTAATGATTTTGGTTAAGTTGCTCGAACCTTGAATACAATTCTTAATCCATGGTGTCATCTGAATCTTCTTAGCATAACTCTCCTTTGCTAAGGCATCAGCAACGATATTCACTTCTCTCACGTGATAGCACACTTACAGGCCATAAACTTTTGACTACTTCAACCCAATGATGATGTCACAAGCTCATAATCAACTTAGTGAAGATGTCCTTTAGATTCTTATGATCCACCTAGAAGTCACTTTTTATGTCCAAGAAGATAGTACTTCATGCTCCACAATGGATAACTCTAGATCATATGTTAGATGTTCCATCTCATGTTTTCTTGCATAAACCTCTACTTTTTGTTCCTACATATGAACATATCCCACACCTTGATAGGGTGCACCATAGTGGATATAAAGCTCTTGTCCTGATCTGGCAAAGCTAATACATAGGTTTTACTCCAACCCCTTTTTTCTCCATCAAATACTTAGCTGAGGTCTCTTGATCTGAACTTAAAACCTTTTCCAGTAATACTATCAATATCTTGATGGTCTTGGATAAACCTCCCTTGAACCTCTAACCAAACCCCATCTTTGAAAATTATGAGTTTCTCTCTCACATCCTTGGGTGGGTTCCTATCACATCATTAACTTTCTTCACTCCAAACCTTCTTGTCATGCTTAGTATATTATTGGGATTTCCTGAGACTCCATAGAACCATCTGTAGTTATTAGATATCTCATTCCTATGTCATCAATGCCTACTTGTCTTGGGTATGCTGAAGATTAGACTCCCAACTGAGGATAGCTCGAACTACAGAGCCACATTGTCGAATGCATCAATTCCTCGTAGATGATCCAATAACTTATCAACCAAGCAGAGGATACATACTCTAGATGATGAAGCCCTTAAGTGGTATACATTCTCTAAGTATACACCTTCTAATAGGTCATTCTCATATTCCTCAGGTGCAAGTTGAATACCCTCATACTCAATTCTTTCTCCTGACAATGTTATTTGAAGCACCGAACGTTGGGCATACTTAATCACTCCCTTACAAGCAGACAACCATCCCTTTCCAAGGATAACATCAATCTCCATTAACTCCAAAACTATAAGGTTTGCCTTGAAGTTTACCCTCTTTACGTTAAGACTAACGTTTGGGCACATGCGGTCTGCCTTCATTTCTCTTCCTGGAGACTTAACTATCACTAGTTTTCTCATCGAAAGCATAGTTATCTTAGGATCTTCCATATATTCCCTAGAGATGAATGAATGTGAAGCACTAGGGTCAAACAACACCATAGTAGTGGCTAAGCTTACTGCAATAAAACCATAAACAATGTCCTGAGTGGTAATCATATCCACATTGTTCAGACTTCCAGGGATGTACTTTTGCTTTAATTTATTTTCTTGCACCTACTTCTTATGGACATTTTGTTCTAGCTCTTGTTGTTGTTGAGGCTTTGATTGTTCTCAACAAACTTCTCAAGACAATTGTTCTCATAATGTTCAATCTCACCACAATCATAACATTCCTCACTAGTAGAAGTATTTGTCTTCATCATGGTGATAGTAGGAGGTGACAGACATGGCTCTTGAGAACTAACATGTTGTACTTCATCATTGGGTTGCTGATACTGATCCTGATCTATACTCCCAAGCAGGTTCATAGGGCGTGACTGATATTGTGGTTGTATAGCAACACGGAGATGAGTGTTTCTTAACTGGCGCTGAAGGTCATGCTTTCTCTTCTTCTCTTCCATCTCTCGACGCTTGTTCTCAATTACTATTGCTCTATCCACCAATGTCTGATAGTCGGCATACACCACGGTCATCAGCTGTAGTTGCAAACCATCATTCAGTCCTTTGAAAAAGCATTTTTGCTTCTTAGCATCACTATCCACCTCTCTTGGAGCATAGCATGACAATGGAGTGAACCTATCACGATACTCACACATTGACATAGAGTCTTGCTTCAAGTTGAGAAACTCATCTTTCTTAAGTTCTACCACACCTAACGGAATATGGTAGGACCAGAAGCTCTCGCTAAACTCCTTCCAGGTGATCTGTCCAGCATTGTTGGGACGTCCACACTAGTAAGACTCCCACCAGTCTTGTGCTACACCCTGGAGTTGGCCGGACGCAAAAAGCACCTTCTCATGGTCATCACACTGAGCTATGTCCAATTGTCGCTCCACGGCTCTAAGCCAGTCATCAGCTTCTAGTGGTTCACTTGTATGAGAGAATGTCAGTGGGTGTCCCTTCATAAATTCACCACTCTTGCCAATAGGTGGTGCTTGATGTGGGTTGTTCAACACACTTTGAGTAATAGTCTGTAATAACTAAGCCTGCATCATCAAAGCTTGCTCTATAGATGGGGGATTTGATGGCAGTGGATTAGAATTGGCAGGATTCCTTCAATCATCATGCGAAGCACTTCTCCTGGTAGCAACCATCTATTTTCATCATGTATGAATTAGGACTCAGTCGTTCATAACATCCTTAATTGTAGCTTCAAGAGATGACAAGATAGGATTGATGGCAATAGAGACAAGAGAAGACCAAACCCCAGAGATAACTGATACTTCCAAATGAAGCGCTAGAATGTAAGAAACTTCATCTTACAAATCCTTCAACTTGGCTACCCCCCTTAAGAAGAGATATACTAGAGACACAAAAGGGTAGCTTGCACCTTCTTCTAGATGAGCTAATTAGTATCAAGACGTTCTGACATCCCAGTGATACTCTTGTGTATGGGCAAGAACAAGAAATCTGAAATTCCTTACAAGCAGAAAAACAACAGCACAGTAAAAAGAGGTGTAACTCTCATTCTATTAATCCAATGAAGTTGTATCTTATAACATTGGAAAGATTATCAAATTCTCCACAACTTCCTTATAGAACACTTTTCCAAATTCCACAGTTTATGTAGTCGAAACTAGTGCAAAATAGAAACCGCTCCAGGGTTCAAACAGCACAGGTGCATCGTCTTGTGATTTTCATAACTCCATAACCAAAATAGATATCAGGGTGATTCTTGTGGTTGGAGAAATATATTGAAGTCTACTATTGTCCAGAAATTTTTCATGCTTTTTGGGTCATCCAAATGCAGAGATATAAATTGATAAAGACAGGTTGCTCTAAAAAGCAAGATAGAGAAAACAGGAGATAACCAAAACCCGACTATTTATTTCATTAATCCTTATACCTTAGGCCTATAAACTAAATGAAATTGTGGGAAGAACCAGCAAGATCATTGCACTCATTACAAAGATCCAAACTAAGCATAACCACTAAGGCAAACCAACCACACACTAAAGGTTCAGAAGGCACACAGACTCAACTAAACTTGACTTTTGCTACTAACGTTTTTAGTACATAAAGGGGGCACAAACTCCTATTCCATGACAGTGAGGGTGACACATCCTCCACTTTGTTGATCTTGGGTAGTCTGGCATGACTCCTTCATTCGTCATTCTCATCAATGGCTGCTTTCGGGTTGGGCATCACTAACACTTACTGGTGGCAACCCTGTAGTGACCTAACTCTGGCCACTTCCATGGTATAATTATTGATGTTTATGTGGGCAAAATTTAGCATAATGTCCTTCCTATTGGCAATGATAACACTTTGTCTTAGCTGGCTCTTTTGTGATGTCATACTCCATAGAATTGTGGCTTGGTGTGATGTCAGCTTGCTGACTTTGAAGGTTCATCTTTGTTTGACTGAACTGTTTTCTAGCTTGCTTGGTCTTTCGGGGTTGAAACTCCTTATAGGTGATCATCCACCCATCTATGCATACCTCATGTGAAGTAGTTTTAGCTTGAGAAGCTTCTAACTCTTTAGAGTCTAAGTTTGTCTGACAAGGCATTAGAGCTGGATGTGACAATGTAGTAGAACTAGAATGTTGGTTACTTCCCAATAGTGGCTCTAGTGAGATCGCCTTCCTCTTTGTATCCACATTGGCCTCACAACTCGGGCTCACCTTGACTTCCCGCTTAGCTAGCTTGTTTTGAAGACAAGGAAAACCATAATGTTCACAACAATGACATTGATACTGACCTCCAAGCGTCTTACTACCAACACCTTCATTGGACTTCATTTTCTTCCAAGCTTCTGCCACTTATCTCTCCATCGAGGAGAGGCCAGCGGACCACCTAAGTTGCTCCGAAGTGACACGAGCATCTATCGAGAGGTGGGTTAAGGAGCAATGGAATGCCACTTGAGGGCTATGCCGACCCCATCAGCGGATGACGGATCCGGATTCCACTCGGACGTGCCCGTTAGTGAGCTCATCGAGCATGACACTTGAGCCATTGAGGCAAGTGTCGTTAGCTCAGCCCCTCTAGTTGTGGAAACTGAGGACAGGGTGATGCAAGAAATCTGGCCAACCCCTAACGACCCCCACGGGGCTTGGGGGCTCGAGCCGCCCGACCTAGAATCGGGAGACCGGGGTTCGAAGGCTAGCCCACGAAGGGCCCAAGGCCGCCTCGCGTCGAACAGAGCCAGAGGAGAAAATGTAGATGAGCCCAGCGGCCTTTGCCTGACCCACTTAGAAGCAGACATGGTCATCTCAATCTTCTCGTTCGATCCTAACCTTGAGCCAATCTCATAGAATCCCCACTAAAGGGAGGCCATCGGATCACTAGAGTCGCTCTCTGGAATGGCTCGAGCATCTGTCGGGAGGTGGGTTAAGAAGCAGTGGAATGCCACGCAAGGGCCATGCCGACCCCATCACAAACGACGGACCCAGATTCCACTCGAACATGCCCGTTAGCGAGCTCACCAAGAGCGTCACTCAAGCCATCGAGGCAAGTGACGTTAGCTCAACCCCTCCGGTTGCGGAAACCGTGGACGGGGCAACGATCACAAAGACGAGATGACCATCGACCGGACCCCAGCTACGCGCGGGGGTTCGAGAGGCAAGTTGGACTCATAAGGAGACCAAATGAGCAGTCATAGAATGATGGCCTAGAACCTAGGGAGGGGGTATGTGTGAAAATAAGAGACGTTTTCTCCTACTAATTTCTCTATCCTCTCCTCGATCTATTAGTGACACCCAACCCCAGCAACGGCAAGGGGTCGGATCTCACTCAGGGGCTACTATCGGGGACCAATACAAGGGTAACCAAAGGGGAGGGGCTAATGGTCGTTATATGTTAATCCATCCAGGCAGTTAAAGGTGCGACTACAGCTCAGATCGACACCGAGATCATGGGCTCCACCTCGCTCGACCTCTAGCCGCGGGCTCCGCCTCGCCCGACCCCAAGGTCGTGCAATCCGCTTTGCCCAACCTCTGGGGCGGGCTCCGCCTCGTCCGACATCGAGGCCATGGGCTCCGCTTCACTCAACCTCTAACGGCAGGCTTTGCCTCGTCTGACCCCAGAGGGTGGGCTCCGCCTCGTCCGATGTCTGAGGATGGGCTCTGCCTCGCCTAATGTCTGAGGGCTAGCTCTGTCTCTTCCAATGTCTGCAGGCTAGCTCTGCCTTGCTCGACACCGAAGCCACGGGCTTGGCTGCACCTGACCTCTAAGGGCGAGCTCTGCCTCGACCGACCCCCGAGGGCAGTCTCCGCCTAGCCCGATGTATGAGGGCGGCCTCCTCCTTGCCTGACGTCTATAGGCTGGCTCCGCCTCATCCAACATCTAAGGACTGGCTCCACCTTGCCCGACATCTGCAGGCTAGCTCCGCCTCGCATGATCCCTCAGGCATGGCTCCTAACGGAAGCTCACGCCGCCGCCAACCACTACAGGCCAGAAAGTACAACCCAAGGTCAAACTTCTGGCATCATGCAGGGAGCGGTCATGTCTCAACATGACCCATCCCCGTGACATATCATTCTAGGGGACTCACATCGCCCACGGTGATGGACACATGGTCACTATGTTGCCTACTCCCTGTACAGCCGCTGATCAGCATGATGGTTTGCCGCTCCGCTCGCCGGCACGGGATGGGATGTCACGACCCGCTAACAATGCCATGGCATGGCATCGTTAGGCGGACAGGCGCCTAGTGTGGGGCTATCCCTATGACCACCGGCCATGTCAGCGGGGCCCACACAAAGGAAAGGAAAGGCTCGATGACCCTAAAGGACTTCCTCTCCCTCTCGCTCTCCTCTTTTCTCCTGTTGTAACCCGTGCTTTCCCTTGGCCTATAAAAGGGAAAGCAGGGCATCCCATTAAGGGGCATTGAACTCACATTACATCGCACCGCATCAGATCAGAATCACTAGCATGGAACCTCGAACACATAGCCGAGCAGCTACCAAGCTCTCACCATTGATTCGTCCTTTCCACAAGAGACTTGGGATCTGTCCCTCTCTCGACCGTTTATAACCCCTACTACAAACTTTTTAGTGCTAGTAACACGAGCAGCAACAATGAACTGGACATAGGGACATTTTGCCCAAACCAGTATAAACCTTGTGTCCTCTTAGCACACCATCCGAGCCAGATGCACAATAATACAAATTTACTCGTTAGTGTTTACTCAAAACATAGATAGTTGGTGCACTAGGTAGGAGCCTTTTGTGCGTCTCGACATCAACACCAGGGTTCGGATGGCCAATCACGACATCAGCTAGGTCCTAGGTGCACACGTGCGCTTTGGGGGCTTGGACTTCATCATTACGATGGAGGGAGAGTTAGTGATGGCTCCCGCCATCATCTGACCACTCCCCTCCATCGGCCTCGATGCAATCATCAAGGTGCTTGAGGAGCTACAGCTACACGCACTAGGGGCCCGTGCCCCTAGAAGCAACCAGCCCCTCGACTTCAACTATGGGAGGTTGGAGCGCCAGCTCGGCGCCTTCCTGGGACCCCAACCGTCCTAGGAAGACCTATGCCACCTCACCTTCTCGTTCGCCAATGTCATGGCACAGCTCGCTGGAGGAGAGCCCCTTTCCCTAGAATACCGCATCCGAAGTGCCCCGACAGTGCTCCCGTTCAGTCACCGCAACGCCGTAGAGACCGTTGGCCACCTTGTGGCGCCATGCATGCCTCCATCCCCTACGAACGACGAGTTCATGGGGGTAACCAAATATGTCACGAAGTCTTTCCATGACCTCCTCGTAGAGGAGTTGGCGTCACCCTCTAGCTCTAACTCTAGTAGGGGAAGCCATCACCCCTCTTGTGAATGCTTCATGGCAGGTACCTCCGAAGGACATGTCGAAAGCATCCATGAGGAGGCTACCCCGACAAACGACCTTGACGACAAGGTCGAGGGTGAGGCAGGGGCCCCACCTCGCCTGCGGGTGGAGCAGCTAAAGGCCCGGCACCAAGAGCTCGAGGAAGCATGACTCTAGCTCAAGCAGGAATGCACGGAGCTCGACCATTTGTAACCCCTACTATGAACTTTTCAATGCTAGTACAATGAGCAGCAGCAACAAAATGGACGTAGGGACATTCCACCCGAACCAGTATAAACTTCGTGTCCTCTTAGCACACCATCCGAGCCAGACGCGCAATAATACAAATTTACTCGTTGGTGTTGAAAGGTCCTAATATGGCTAGGGGGGTGAATAGCCTATTTAAAAATCTACAAAGCAACTAGAGCAATTTGGTTAGTATGACAAATAGCGAAAAGCAAACTTGCTCTAGCTCTATAAGGGTTGCAAGCCACCTATCCAATAATTCTAGTTGTTATGATCACTAGGCACACAATCTACTAGGTCACTACTCACTAAGAGGTCTCACAATTGCTACACTAAAGAGCTCCACTAGATGAACTTAATCCACAAAGCAAGCTCTCAATTCTAGCTAGACTAAAGAGCTTGCTATAGCTAGTTTGCGGAAATGTAAATGAGTAAGTGAGGTGATTATACCGTTGCGTAGAGGAGTGAACCAATCACAAGATGAATACTTTATCAATCACCAGGAGAATACCAAAGGGCAAGAGACAACCAATTTTCTCCCGAGATTCACATGCTTTCCAACACGCTACGTCCTCGTTGTGTCGACCAACACTTGGTGGTTCGGCGGCTAAGAGTGTTGCATGAACCTCGTCCACACAATTGGACACCGCAAGAACCCACCTACAAGTGAGGTAACTCAATGACACGAGCAATCCACTAGAGTTACCTTTCAGTGCTCCGCCGGGGAAGGTACAAATCCCCTCATAATCACCGGAGATGGCCACAAATAATCACCAACTCATGCCAATCCTCCTCTGCTGCTCCAAGCCATCTAGGTGGTGGCAACCACCAAGAGCAACAAGTGAATCCCGTAGCAAAACACGAACATCAAGGGCCTCTAGATGCAATCACTCAAGCAATGCACTTGGATTCTCTCCCAATCTCACAAAGATGATGAATCAATGGAGATGAGTGGGAGGACTTTGGCTAGGCTCACAAGGTTGCTATGTCAATGCAAATGGCCAAGAGAGTGAGCTTGAGCCGGCCATGGGGCTTAAATACAAAGCCCCCACGAATAGAGCCGTTGGGCTCTTCACTACATTGAACACGGGGCGACCGGACGCTCTGGTTAGATTGATCGGATGCTAGACCTCAGTGTCCGGTCACGCGATGCATGCCACGTGTCCCCTCTCTTCAAATACTGAGCGCCCAATCCCAATGGTTAAGTGATGACCAGATGCACTGCGATGAAGTGACCGGATGTTGGACCTCAGTGTCCGGTCGTTTCCATTAAGCATCCAGAAGCGAGAAATCTCGACCGGACACGTCTGGTCATGCTCGACCGGACTCACCTAGCGTCCGGTCACTCGGTGTCTCCCCTATGCGTTGCCACATCAGCAGGACCGGACGCAACCCTCCAGCGTCCGGTCACTAAGTGACCCAGCGTCCGATAAGAGACCGATGCTAGCATCTTTGCAGCTTCTACTGATTGGACGCGCCGGTCCAACCGAGGCTAGCGTCCGGTCACTTATAGTGACCTCTGTCTTTTCTGTATAGGGCACCGGTGGCACTGTCGGACTATCTGCACTCTACGGGCGGACACTCCACCGGTGAAGTTCCTAACCCTTGCTCAAATGTGCCAACCACCAAGTGTATCACCTTGTGCACATGTGTTAGCATATTTTCACAAATGTTTTCAAGGGTGTTAGCACTCCACTAGATCCTAAATGCATATGCAATGAGTTAGAGCATCTAATGGCACCTTGATAACTGCATTTCGATACGAGTTTCACTCCTCTTAATAGTATGGCTATCGAACCTAAATGTGATCACACTCGCTAAGTGTCTTGATCACCAAAACAAAAATGGCTCCTACCACTTATACCTTTGCCTTGAGCCTTTTATTTTTCTCTTTCTTCTTTTCAAGTCCAAGCACTTGATCATCACCATGCCATCACCATCATCATCATGTCATGATCTTCATTTGTTTCACCACTTGGAATGTGCTATCTATCTCATGATCACTTTGATAAACTAGGTTAGCACTAAGAGTTTCATCAATTCACCAAAACCAAACTAAAGATTTCAGGTGTTTACTCAAAACACCAATAATGAGTCCTTGTATTTACGTTATGCAAAATCTACTTGGTGGATTGATTTAGGTGCAACTATCCATGATGCAAATTCATTATAGGGATTCCATACGACGAGGACCCTACAATGAGGAGAAAGAAGAATTAAAGTTGCAAATAGAGTTTGTAACACCCTAGGTGTTAGGCTTGCACTTGTGCACTTGCATTGCATGAGCATAAGCATCATTCATTCATATATGAGCATAAACATATGAAACATTCATATAAAATATATGAAACATACCCTTTGTTTTTCTTTGTTGCAACGTGTGTATGCTTTATGGTCATGCTTATTAATGCAAGTGGTTGATGTTGATCACTAAAACACCTTAGACACACTTAGGATGGTACATGGAACAAGTTTGGTATTCATGACATGGACCAAAACATCCCCCAAGTCATAGTTATTCTAGAAACTCCAATTTTCATGTTCCTACTTTGACCAAAGTTGAATTATAGTATAGAGTGTTTGCATGGTAGTGCACCCTTAATAAAAGTTATATCTTATCTTATGTCGAACAAACTTTATTTAAGGGTCATAAGCTAATTCAGTGCCTAACATAGTCCCAAAACAGCTCCAAAGTAGCAAAGAAATACTATTTTTTGGACTTGGAGAATTTGTTGTCCTAAAGCCATTTACAGTTTCAATGTGCCTCACTTGGGAGCTTTGTATCTTGCTAACCATTGATAATTAGATAATGGTTCCTAAATCAAAGATTGGAGATCTCACATAGCACTACAACTTTCACAAATATAGTTTTTGCTAATTTCGCATGGTTTAGGAGTTGCTGCTCAGGCCATAGCTAGGGTAGATGCCTTAGGTCACTGCTGCTCAGGCCATAGCTAGGGTAGATGCTACCCCACTGTCACGCGGGAATGCTTCATTGCTCCCGCCATGCCCGCCATGGCCGCGAGCTCGAGCACACCGTGACCAGCCGCCCCTAGGTCTCGCCATCCCCCGCTCGAAAGTGTTTATGAATAGCCACAAACACTAGCTCCTACCGCGAAGATGGAGACCCATCTCTTGTTGCCGGTTAGCCAGAACGGAGTGCTCCGCCGTGTGTGCTGGGCGCCACCGTGCCACCATGCACGCGGTTAGGCTTTCCCACTGCTTCATCATGGCCAGATCTTGCTCTAGAGCTGTGCTAGGTCACCATACAGGTAGGACCATCCTCGTGGGAGCCTGCCATGGCCGAAGACGGATGGTGTGCCACCGCGCGACGACCGCCGTCCGCCATGCTCGCCGGTGAGCTTGCTCCGGTGAACCACCGACCCAACCTAGGGTACCCCTAGGTGCGGGTTGACGAGAGGAACATGATGGTGCATGGGGTTTCACCGAAGACCTCGCCGTTGGTGAGCTATCGCCGGTCAACCTCTGTCCCCTGCCTCTGTTTCACTGATGAGTGGGCCCCATTGATCGTGGGCCCATCTGTCAGTCTGTGTGTTCTTTAATTTTTTTATTTTTTCATAGATTTGAATACATGTTTCAAAAATTCATATCTAGAGATAGGAGTAGGCAAATTGAGTGAACCAAATTTTATTGGATTCATCATGAAATGTACTATTTGATAAAAATATGAAACATACTGTTTGGGATATTTTTCTAGGAGAATTAAATTGATCTAGATAAGTGCTTTAAAACTAGTTTATATCTTGTAAAATGCATAACTTGAGCTAGGACCGTGATAAAATTATGATTCCAATTTTACTGATCTTGTTTCGACATTCTCTAGCTAAGAAAAATACTAAACCTACAGTAAGAATAATTGAAATATGGTCTTCCTATTTAATCTTAAATAATTGCTAGTTTCTAGCGAAAATAAATGGGGTAAAAACACATAACTAATGATCATGCACATTTTTACATAGTGTTATGGTGCTAGGATGAAAGTAAGAAAAATATGAAATCTATTGTTTGACACTTTTCACTAGGCTAAACTATTTTTGCTAAAATAAGCCTATGCAACTTATCATTTTTGTAGAGATAGCTATACTTATCCAAATGGCATGAAATTTATATAGTAGACTTTTGGGATCATATGTAGGCTACTGTAATTTTCTAAGAATTTATTGTGCAATTTAGATATATGTTCCTTATTTCACCAAAGTGTCCAAATAAATTAATAAAGGCATTTAAATAATTTATTTGGGCTGGACCATTATATTTGCTAAAGTGTATATGATGTCTATGAACTATTGGCACCATTGGTTGTGCCCAAATTTGATTGCTTGTATGCAGTGAAATATTAATTGCCCTATAATTCAATTTTAGTGACTGTTTTGGACAGTTTCTGTTGTTAAGTAAATTGCATGGATAAAATGATGTTTGCTGTGATTCTTATCAATAACAAAGTTGTAGATAACTTACTTATATTGCTTGTGTCAAATTTTCACGACAATAGGCTAAATGGTTTGAGAGTTATAGCTGTTAGAAGTTGGTCTCCAGAAATGCTTATTCTCTGAAATTTCTAGACAGATCTAAGAAATTGCTTTGTTTGACCTTGATAGCCATTGAATCATCTTGATATGACTAAGAAAGTTTTAGGCAGTTTTATAAGCTTTCTAGAAAGTCCAAGATCATAGTATTTGGTTGAGTAGAACTCCAGATATGGCCAAAATAAGTAGCTGCTGTTTACATCAGGAAATGACTAAGTCAATTGTAATTGTGTCTTATGTGATGCTTGTGTAGATGCTTAGGCTAATTGAGATTAGTTGTTAGCTGCAGGTTCTAAGCCTATTACTGATGATGAACAACTTTACCTTAGGTTACTAGAACTTGGTGAGTGTTTTTTATACTATAGAAGAGATATGCACCTACCCAGTAAAGATCAACTAGAAGAAAGTTATACATATACTTGGTCAATAGATGTTAAACTTATCATACATCTTGCGGATAACCATGCTTATGTGTATACAATTTATCATATCATCTCATCTCTTATGCATTCATGATACTCATTTGTGCATATGCATGCAATAGGTTCCCCGGAAGGAGTGACTCTTCTTGATTTCGAACCCGAGCATCAGGAGGAGCAACAGGCAGCCCAGGAGCAGGAGGTTCAGGCGGAAGGAGGAGTCAACGTGGAAGATCTTCCTAAGTGTCCTGACCACCAATCTTCCTCATTCTTGAAAGGCAAGCCCCAGAGCATTATAAGCCTCCTATGCTTTTACAAATATCACTTGCATCCTTTATGTTTGATGCATTAGGTTATAGGAGTTGATTGGAAACACTTGCTGCATATATTTTCCTTGTCTAGACAAATATATCTTGAATACTTTGTAGGTCCAGGATTGAATATATGCTTAGCCATGCTTAGTCTGGTAGAAGTCGGGTGATTTCCGGTCACCTACAAGATATAGGTAGATATCTGATCACGGTTGGCTATAATTGCTATTGTGGAGATAATCATGTGTTGATGAATAAAAAGGAGACCGGGCAAGATTATGATAGAGAAGCAACAAGGCATGTAGGTCTTGGTGCCTATTTATCCTCGTCTATGTCGGTTAAGGACCGATTCATTGTACATCTTCATGTCATCTTGAACGCATGCCTAGCACTTAGTTGGCCGTATAAGTCGTTCCGACCACGAAGCCGAGTAGCTCAACTCAGGCTAGGACCCAGTAAGTGAAAGTACGCACACTGGAGGCAGTAAGGATGTGCATGGGGCTAGTGGCGTGAGTCAAAGGGTGGGTTAGGCCTAAACTTCCTGGCAGACTGGTAGTATCCCTGAGGGGGCGTCACTGATCAGACCCTCGACTGTACCTGAATTGTACCAAAGGTGACCCAACGCGACCCCAGCGAGGGAAGTATGGGTTTGTGTTAGGAATAACTCCCCAGCTGGTTGGAATCGATTCGAGTCACCGTCTCTCCCAGATAGTAAGAACTTGACTGAGTAGCGACAACGTAGCATTCATTGATGGAACTTGATGGTTATGATGATGCTCAAATTAATACACTGGATATGGTTACTAATGCTTGTTAGTTTAATCAAGTGATTGCTCTAGTATAGGTGCTAATCTAGAGATGCTTAATTGAATAGGTATTCAAATTGATGCTAAAGGTACTAAATCTCCAAGTTGTGTTACTTAAGCTTTTATGCAAAATGTTGTCAAGCTAACTCCACCGATAAAACCCTGCATACTCCTTTATGTCATATTATTTCTGGTTTACGATGGGTATGTCTAGCTGAGTACATTCTCGTACTCAGGGTTTACTCCCTCTTGTTGTCGATGATATGATGTATCATGGGTACTGTAAGAACTGCCTTCATCCTACCATGGATGAGGACTAAACCATGGGGCATGGTACTCCTAAGTTATCCTCTGTGTTCTGCTTTTGTTGGAAATGACCATGGTGCTGGCATGTATTTGAACTAAGTGTGATGTTGATGTCAAAATACTTTGCTTCCGCTATTTAAACTTAGTTTGTAATAACTATGTGAACTCCGATGTATGTGACATATTTGTGAACTATGATGTAACATGTGACTGGTTATGTTGAATCATGTACGATCTTGATTTGTATGTTGGTTTGTTTGAGATCCTTCGTGATTTCATCGGACTACCGGGTTTATATGGGCTCAAGTATGATAGTTTGATCGCTTCATTGATTGCTATTGTACTTGTGCTCTTATAAATTGGATGTTTCTGTTACAGCTGGTATTGGAGCAAGGTTCAACACTAAACTTGTCATATGGGTATTTAAAACAAAGATTTTGTTTTATAAAATTAGTTTGACAACTTATAGCTATAGATATAGGTGTGTTAAAAATCTGAATTTTAAATTTAGAGTGTGCCAGTGGTCATATCCTTTATGCCTAGTTAAGGACTATCAGGTGGCTAAATAAGTACTAACATGGGGTTTTTTACTTTCATCGTCCATACGGCGTGCTATTGTATGGATGTCATTCACTTGAGTGGTAATGTATGGATCAATTGCTTCTACACCCAAGGTAAGAGTGGCAAGACTGCAAGGGTGAGCGTGCGGTCTATGGGGAGAGGTAGCTTTGGTACTGCGGTATATATATATGTCTCATATATATACTAAGGTATTTAATTATGGGTGAGCTTTAATACGGCTGTAGATGCATATTTATATGTATGCATGCCACGTATTTACTTTTGGGTAGCTTTGATACAGAAGTATATGTATGGGTATATATATCAAAGTATTTAGTTGCAACCTAAAGCCTAGATTTTCATTTTTGCATATATAAGTGTTGGGTTGGGTTGAAATAAAATTCTTGTGCAGGTACACTAACTGCGAAACGTGTAGCCCGATTAGTTACGTATATTGAGAGAATGTATGTATGCCATCGAGTATGTTGTTAGAATTTTAATTTTTTCCTAAGATTTGTGAGGACATACGGAACGTGTATGCATCATGTTCACTCATGCATTTACATTTTTTTTGCATTCCTCCCTCCCTTATAATTGCTTACCCCATTCATTAAATTTCTTCTCACGTATGATCTGCTCTCACAAGAGTTGCACACTTTGCTATAGATGGCAGCACCAAGAGCCCCGCCTCGCAGTGACACATTCCTAGCTGTGTTTGGCACTTCTACCTTACCGTGGAGGGTGCTAAACTCAGTTAGGTACGCTGAGCCACCCCGCTACTTCTAGAGGGAAGTGGCTGCTGAGGGGTAGCCGTGGTATGATGTGCGAGTGACCATTCCAGCCTGTGTAGACAATCCATAGTGGCAAGGTTGGAGTATTGAGTTAGATGGGCAGTCTCCTTGGGAAGGTGCCCAAGTGGTAGCTTTGGAGGCACTGAGTAAGATCTGTTAGGAGTTTGGTGACCAGCTCATCAACGGTCCAGCCGTAACCTTTCCTCGGGTGGATCCATCGGTGACCACTTGGATGCAGCCGGGTGGTAATGCACTGGTGAGAGATTGTGATGAGCGAGCAGAGAGCTCTTGTGTTGCTTTGAGCGCTATGTTTGCCATCCTAACGATGTTCTACTCCTGCCAAGACAGCTATGTCAGCTACATGCCAGAGCTCCAGCGAGCATAGGCCATGCAACGCCAGCTACGAGGGCATGTGCGCAGGCATTGAAGGGCAGCTAGAGAGGCTCAGTGGGAAACTGATAATGCTATTACAACTTTGGAAGCTCGTCGGGTTCAGTTGGTAAATGATGTTGCAAAAAGAGATGTAGCTAGGGCAGAGATACAGGACATCTGTGCTGAGAGGGATAAGGTCATTCGCCTTGCTGAGGCTAGGGAGGCAGCTAGAATCCGGACTGTGTTTAGGCTGCTATGCAGGCAATGGAGTTTGATCAGAGAGAGCAGGAACTCAGACGCCAGATTGAGGAGCTTCAGCTAGATGTTCATCGTCTCAACAACATGGTGAACCCAATTCTTCCTCCAGCTCCAGCGGTGGAAGAAGATCCCAATGTATTGATTGCTAAGGACGATGACATGGAGGTGGACGTCGAGGCTGAGCCTAAGGAAGAGGTCGAGCCTTTTGAGGATGACCACAGTGATGATGCGTCTGACATCGACAACGACCACTCTGAGGCATAGCTTAGCTATAGTACCTAGCTAGATGCGCTAGCTCTCTATCTTCGATCCTTTATGTAATGAACTCATAATTTAGGTTTCAATCTCATGATGTACTCCTTTGATGTAATCTCAGAACCTTGCATGTTTAATCTATGTCATTGTTGAACCTTAATAAACGTCCAGTTTGTGTGCTCACAAGTATTTGGCATGTATGGGAATGCATTGCGTGATCGCTAAGTAATATAATTGGTGATGTTGTGTTGTGGAAATGAATTATTATGCCTCTGTTTTATTGTATGAATGTAAATTCTCTCCAGTAAATTCAGTTTGGCATAATTATATAATTCCTCTACAATTTTTCTGACATCATCAATAATTACTTGTGGTTGCAATTCTGCAGATGACGTGCACCCGTAGGGGAGCTGGTGGAGATGATGCGACTAGTAGTGGTTCCCGTGGCAATGACAATGAGGCCCTCCCACCACCATCGCATCCCATGCCAGCGAAGATGATGGCCCAGCTCATGGAAACCCAACGTTCCATGGGAGAAGTGCTGCGCGATCTTGTGTAGAATGTTGGCCATGGACGACGAAGGGACCAATGCCAAGGGCCTAAACCTAACCTGTTCAGCAATTTTAAAGACTTTCTTGACACCAAGCCTCCTATCTTTAAGGAAGCAGAGGAGCCATTGCAAGCAGATGAATGGCTGAATACAATTGAACAGAAGTTTTGTCTCTTAAGGGTCACAGAGCACCTAAAGGCAGAATACGTATCACACCAGCTACAAGGGCCTATAGACATTTGGTGGAGTCATCATCGATCCACTTTGCCTAAGAATGCTCAAATTACCTGGAACTAGTTTAGTACTGCATTTAGGGGACATTATATTCCCCCGGGACTTATGAGCATGAAACATACATAATTCATGAGGCCGACACAAGGCACCAAGAGCCTAACTGAGTATCTACATGCCTTTAACAATCTGTTAAGGTATGCCACAGAGTTTGTTGACACTGATGCAAAGAAGATTGCTAGTTTCAAGAGGGGGCTTAGTCCGAAGCTGATAAAGACTCTAGCTAACAGCAAGTGTGCCACTTTCAATGAGTTTGTTAGTGATGCTTTAACTTAGGACAATCAGAACAACATCTATTCTGCATCTATGAGTCATAAGAGAGCTTATAAAATAGGTGCATCTAAGTCAAAAGCTCCTATTGCTGTGAGACCTTAGTTCTGACCACCTGCTCCAAAGTATAGACCACCTCAGAAGAAGGTACAGACTAGTCAGACCTAGAAAGTGTATTGCAAGGCCTTTTCTGTTGCCCTACCAAAGGGTAGCATAGGACAAGGAAGCTCCATCATTCCACCTAGCAACATGCCATGCTAGAACTACAACAAGACTAGCCATTGGGCAAGAAATTGTCCCTATCCCAAGAAGAACAACAACCAGAAGCTGGGTAATCCAAATACACGTCAGGGACACATGCACTATACCACCCTAGAAGAGATCCATTCAAGTGAAGTTGTTACTGCGGGTACATTTCTTATGAACTAACACCCCGCAGTTGTTTTGTTTGATTCTGGAGCTTCACATTCATTTATGAGTTAAACATTTGCATCCAAGCATGATCAAAGGATAGTTAATGTAGATAAGGGTGGTTATTGCATAAGTGCAGCTAGAAATAATTTCTCTACCAACCAGATAGTCAGAGATGTGCGTATCTCAATAAGAAACCGAGAGTATACCTTAGATCTTGTAGTATTGCTGAGGTTGGGAATAGATGTGATCTTGGGTATAAAATGGATGAGTGGCCATGGAGTTCTCATTGACACTTCGACTAGAACCATCATGTTGAGGGAACCCTAGAGTAACAATGCTTTCCTAGTGCCACTTCCTAGGAGTTTTGATCTCCAAAACTTAGCTTGTTCTATTCAGACCATGACCCTCCTTGATATTCCGGTGGTATGTGAGTTTTTGGATGTGTTTCTAGATGAATTGCCTGGCTTGCTACCCGACAGGGATGTAGAGTTTAAGATTGAGTTATTGCCGGGTACAACACCCATCTCTCGGAGGCCATATAGAATGCCACCAAATGAGCTAGCCGAGCTTAAGGTTCAATTGCAAGAGCTTTTAGAGAAAGGTCTCATTTGACCTAGCTCATCTCCATGGGGTTATCCCGCCTTATTTGTGAAGAAGAAAGACAAATCCTTGCGGATGTGTGTGGACTACCGACCACTTAATACCATAATGATCAAGAACAAGTATCCCTTGCCTCGAATTGATATCTTGCTTGATTAGTTGTCAAAGGCTAAGGTGTTCTCCAAGATCGATTTGAGATCTGGTTACCATCAAATTAAAATCAGGACGGAAGATATACCTAAAACTGCTTTCTCCACTAGGTATGGCCTGTATGAGTATTTAGTCATGTCCTTTGGGCTAACAAATGCTCCTGCATATTTCATGTATCTGATGAATTCGGTGTTCATGCCCAAGCTGGATAAGTTCATGGTTGTGTTCATCGATGACATTCAAATCTATTTAGAAAATGTGGTGGATCACGTAGAGCACCTAAGAGTTGTTCTAACCAGGCTAAGAGAACATAAGTTGTATGCTAAGTTTAGCAAGTATGAGCCTTGGCTTTGGAAGGTACCTTTTCTAGGTCACATGCTATAAGAAAATGGGATCTCTGTAGACCCCTCTAAGGTGCAAGAAGTTATGGATTGAAAGGCCCTAACTTCAGTTCACAAAGTTCGGAGTTTTCTTGGTTTAGCAGGTTACTACCGTCGGTTCATTCCAGACTTCTCCAAAATCACCAAGCCAACGACAAGATTGCTTTAGAAAGATGAGAAGTTTGTATGGACTCTGGAGTGTGAAGCTGCTTTTCACACTTTACAGACTTTGTTGACTTCAGCTCCTGTTTTGGCACAACCTGATATCAAGAAACCTTTTGATGTGTTTTGTGATGCATTAGGTACCAGGTTGGGATGTGTTCTTATGGAGGAAGGCCGAGTCATTGCTTATGCCTCACGTCAGCTGAAGAAGCATGAAGTCAATTACCCAACTCATGACTTGGAATTAGAAGCGGTTGTCCATGCATTGAAGATTTAGAGACACTATTTGCTTGGCAATGTGTGTCATATTTACACAGATCATAAGAGTCTTAAGTATATCTTCACTCAACCCGAATTGAATATGAGATAGAAAAGATGGCTAGAATTGATCAAGGATTACAATTTAGAAGTACATTATCATCCTGGCAAAGCGAATGTTGTTGTAGATGCTTTGAGTAGAAAGTCTAATTGCAATTCTCTGTTAGAAGATGGCTTCAATTTGTTATATCCTGCTATGCTGCACAATATTATGATCAGTTGTTCTCTTAAGAGCAAGATCATCGAGCTTCAGAAGACCGATCCGGGTGTGTTCCACATCAAAAGAAACATGAAAGAGCAAGATACTAAGCATTTTAGGATAGATAAGAACGGTGTTCTATGGTTTAAAGATAGACTGGTAGTGCCGAAGGATAAGAAACTTAGAAACCAGATCTTAGGTGAGGCTCACTCTTCTAAACTATCCATTCATCTGGGTAGTAGTAAAATATATCAGGACTTGAAGACCCGCTTTTGGTGGACCAAAATAAAGAAGGAAATTGCAGCTTATGTTGCTAAATGTGATAATTGTTGCTGAATTAAGGCTGTTCATTTGAAACCTGCTGGACTGCTTCAACCACTGTCCATTCCAGGTTGGAAGTGGGAAGAAGTTAGCATGAATTTTATTGTTGCACTTCCACCTACTCATAAGAATTTTGATTCCATATGGGTGATTGTGGATCACCTAACCAAGTCTGCATATTTCATTCTAGTCAGAACCAACTACTGACCGCATGAGTATGCTGAGTTGTATTTCTCCCACATAGTACGTCTACATGGTGTGCCAAGAACCATTATGTCTGACAAAGGGCCACAGTTCACTACTCATTTTTGGGAACATTTGCACAAGATGTTAGGCACAAACTTAGTTAGAACTTCTGTCTATCACCCTCAGACCTCTGGGCAAACTAAATGTGTAAATCAAATATTGGAAGACATGTTGAGAGCTTGTGTCTCCTCTTCAAAAGGTTCATGGGAAAAATGGTTACCTTTAGCTGAGTTTTCCTACAACAATAGTTATCAAGTGAGTATTAAGATGGCTCCTTTTGAAGCTTTGTATGGCCATAAATGTAGAACTCCTTTAAATTGGGTTGAACCCGGAGAAAGGAGATACTATGGTATTGATTTTGTCAAAGAGGCTGAAGAGCAGGTGCATATCATTCAACAATATATAGAAGCCGCTCAATCAAGGTAGAAGAGTTATGTGGATAAGAGAAGAAGACCCATTGAATTTGAAGTAGGTGATTATGTATACCTAACAGTGTCACCAATGAAAAAGGTACAACGGTTTGGGGTAAAAAGAAAGCTTGCACCCAAATATATAGGTCCATATCCAATCATTGAGAAAAGAGGAAGAGTAGCCTACAAGATCCAGTTACCTCCAGAAATGAGAGCTATCTTCAACATTTTTCATGTATCCCAATTAAAGAAAGGCTTACGTGTTCTAGAAGAAAGAGTGGAGGTTAGAGATATCAAGTTAGAATTGGATCTAGCCTATGAAGAGAAGCCAGTGCAAATCATAGATAGTAAGGATACAATAACCCAAAACTGTGTGATCAAGTTTCACAAAGTGATGTCAAATAATCATAGTGAGCAAGATGCTACATGGGAACGGGAAGATTATTTACGTGAGGTTTATCCTGCCTTTTATGAAAAATGGTAGGTCTTTTGAATCTCGGGATGAGATTTCTATAAGAGGGATGGGATGTAACACCCTAGGTGTTAGGTTTGCACTTGTGCACTTGCATTGCATGAGCATAAGCATCATTCATTCATATATGAGCATAAACATATGAAACATTCATATAAAATATATGAAACATACCCTTTGTTTTTCCTATGTTGCAACATGTGTATTCTCTATGGTCATGCTTGTTAATGCAAGTGCTTGATGTTGGTCACTAAAACACCTTAGACACACTTAGGATGGTACATGGAACAAGTTTGGTATTCATGACATGGACCAAAACAGCCCCCAAGTCATAGTTATTCTAGAAACTACAATTTTCATGATCCTACATTGACCAAAGTTGAATTATAGCATAGATTGTTTGCATGGTAGTGCACCCTTAATAAAAAGTTGTAGCTTATCTTATGTGGAACAAACTTTATTTAAGGGTCATGAGCTAATTCAGTGCCTAACATAGTCCCAAAACAGCTCCAAAGTAGCAAAGAAATACTATTTTTGGACTTTGAGAATTTACTGAGTCCTAAAGCTATTTACAGTTTCAATGTGCCTCACTTGGGAGCTTTGTAACTTGCTAACCATTGAGAATTAGATGATGGTTCCTAAATCAAAGATTGGAGATCTCACATATCTCTACAACTTTCACTAATACAATTTTTGCTAATTCCACATGGTTTAGGAGTTATGGAGACGCAAAGTTGGCGCGTCAGACGGCCTAAACTGACCCTATGCAGCGCCGTCAGAGGTCTACCGCACCAGGCCATGGCCGCCACATGGTGGTCGTACACCGATGACAGCCGGGCTGGTCAGGGCAGCACGCGGACACGAGGGCCGTGTCCCTGCTGCTCCACTCCCACTCCCACTCGCGCTCACTCTTTCTCTGCCTCGCCTCGCACTCATTCTTCCCGCAGCTGAGTAGCGCCATCGCCGCCGTGAGCTTCGCCAAGCTCACGCGCAGCCATCAATGTTCCATTTCCAAATTGCCCGCGCCAATAGCTCCGTCTTGCTCTACTCTACCACCTTGACCCAGTAGAGCTGTCGTTTGAGCCCAAGGTAAAGGCCTATGACCGTTTCCGCCGTCGTGACATCACCGGAGTGCCGACACGCTCTCGGCTCACCATGGCCAGGATGCTCCACTGCATCTCCTGCCTTCCTATTGTCTGGTCTATAGTTGCCTTAGGTCACTGCTGCTCAGGCCGTAGCTAGGGTAGATGCTACCGCACCATCACGTGGGAATGCACCGCTGCTGCCGCTGTGCCCGCCATGACTGCAAGCTCGAGCTCACCGCAGCCAGCAGCCCCTAGGTCTTGTCATCCCCTGCTCAAAGGTGTTTATGAATAGCCATGAATGCTAGCTCCTACCGTGAAGATGGAGACCCACCTCTCACCGCTAGTTTGCTGGAACAAAGAGCTCCGCCGTGTGCGCTGGGTGCCGCCGTGCCGCCATGCACGCGGTCAGGCTTCACCGTGGCTAGATCTTGCTCTAGAGCTGTGCTAGGTCACCATAGAGGTAGGACCATCCTCGTCAGAGCCTGCCATGGCTAGAGATGGCCGACGCGCCACCACACGACCACTGCCGTCCGCCATGCTCGTCGGTGAGCTTGCTCCATTGAGCCATCGACCCAACCTGGGGTACCCCTAGGTGCGGGTTGACGAGAGGAACATGATGGTGCCCAGGGTTTCACCGGAGACCTCACCATCGGTGAGCTATCACTGGTCAACCTCTGTCCCCTGCCTCTGTTTCACTGATGAGCGGGCCCCGTTGACCATGGGCCCCATCTGTCAATCTGTGTGTTCTTTAATTTTTTTATTTTTTTCACAAATTTGAATACATGTTTCAAAAATTCATATCTGAAGATAGGAGTATCCAAATTGAGTGAACCAAATTTTGTTGGATTCATCATGAAGTGTACTATTTGATAAAAATATGGAACCTACTGTTTGGGATATTTTTCTAGGATAATTAAATTAAGCTAGATAAGTGCTTTTAAAGTAGTTTATATCTTATAAAATGCATAACTTGAGCTAGGATAGTGATAAAATTGTGATTCTAATTTTGCTGATCTTGTGTTGACATGCTATAGCTAAAAAAGTACTATACCTACAGTAAGCATATTTGGAATATGGTCTTCCTATTTAATCTTAAATAATTGTTAGTTTCTTGTGAAAATAAATGGGGTAAAAATACATAACTAATGATTATGCAAATTTTTACATTGTGTTATGGTGCTAGGATGAAAGTAAGAAAATATAAAATCTGTTGTTTGACACTTTTTACTAGGCTAAACTATTTTTGCTAAAATAAGCCTATGCAACTTTTCATTTTTATAGAGATGGATATACTTATCCAAATGGCATGACATTTGTACAATAAACTTTTGGGGTCATATGTAGGCTACTGTATTTTTTTCAGAATTTACTGTGCACTTTAGATATATGTTCCTTATTTCACCTTAGTGTCCAAATAAATTAATAAAGGCATTTAAATAATTTATTTGGGCTTGACCATTATGTTTTCTAAACTGTATATGATGTCTATGAACTGTTGGTACCATTGGTTGTACCCAAATTTGATTGCTTGCACACAGTGAAATATTAATTGCTCTATAATTCAATTTTAGTAACTGTTTTGGACAGTTTCTGTTGTTAATTAAATTGTATGGGTAAAATAATGTTTGTTGTGAATCTTGTCAATAACAAAGTTGTAGATAACTTACTTATCTTTCTTGTATCAAATTTTCATGGCAATAGGCTAAATGATTTGAGAGTTATAGCTATTAGAAGTTGGTTTCCATAAATGCTTATTCTCTGAAATTTCTAAATAGATCTGGGAAATTGTTTTGTTTGACCTTGATAGCCATTGAATCATCTTGAGATGACTATAACAAAGTTGTAGGAAGTTTTATAAGCTTTTCATAAAGTCCAAGATCATAGTATTTGGTTGAGTAGAACTCCAGATATGGCCAAAATAAATAGCTGCTGTTTACAGCAGGAAATGACTAAGTCAATTGTAATTGTTTGTCTTATGTGATGCTTGTGTAAATGCTTAGGTTAATAGAGATTAGTTGTTAGCTGCAGGTTCTAAGCCTCTTACTGATGATGAACAACTTTACCTTAGGTTGCTAGAATTTGGTGAGTGTATGTTTCTTGTACTATAGAAGAGATATGCACCTACTCAGTAAAGATCAACTAGAAGAAAGTTATACATCTACTTGGTCAACGAATGTTAAACTTATCATACATCTTGCGGATAACCATGCTCATGTGTATACAATTTGTCATATCATCTCATCTCTTATGCATTCATGATACTCATTTATGCATATGCATGCAATAAGTTCCCCGGAAGGAGTGACTCTACTCGAGTTCGAACTCGAGCATCAGGAGGAGCAACAGGCAGCCCAGGAGTAGGAGCTTTAGGCAAAAGGAGGAGTCAATGTGGAAGATCTTTCTGAGTGTCCTGACCACCAACCTTCCTTGTTCTTGAAAGGCAAGCCTAGGAGCATTATAAGCCTCCTATGTTTTTACAAATATCACTTGCGTCCTTTATGTTTGAATCATTTGTAGGTCCAGGATTGAATACATGCTTAGCCATGCTTAGTCTGCTAGAAGTCGGGTGATTTCTTGTCACCTGCAAGATATAGGTAGATATCTGATCATGGTTGGCTATAATTGCTATCATGGAGATAACCATGTGTTGAAGAATAAAAAGGAGACCGGGCGGGATTGTGATAGAGAAGCAACAAGGCATGGAGGTCTTGGTGCCTATTTATCCCTGTCTATGTCGGTTAAGGACCGATTTGCTGTACATCCTCATGTCATGTTGAACGCATGCTTAGCACTTAGTTGGCCGGATAAGTCGTTCCGACCGCGAAGCCAAGTAGCTCAACTCAGGCCGGGACCCAATAAGTGAAAGTGCGCACACTGGAGGCAGCAAGGATGTGCGGGCGAGCCAGTGGTGTGATTACAAGGGTAGGCCTAGCCTGAACTTCCTGGCAGACTGGTAGTATCCCTGAGGGTGTGGCATAGATCGGATCCGCTACTATACCTGAATTATACCAAAGGTGACCCGACGCGACCCCGATGAGGGAAGTATGGGTTTGTGTTAGGAATAACTCTCCAGCTAGTTGGAATCGATTTGAGTCACCGTCTCTCCTGGATAGTGAGAACTTGACTGAGCAACGGCA